>NC_047103.1:149171809-149419309 GCF_902500255.1 Thalassophryne amazonica | reverse complement strand
ATAAATTCCTTAGTTCTAAATGCCATCATAATTATTTATAGGAAAACTTTCTGTTTTTATTTCTCAAACAAATGTTTGGGTCTGAAACAGTTTGGTTTTATTTTCCTACTAAGGTTTGAACTTTGAGAGTGTTTACACACGAGAGAAAAGTGAGAAAATGTTCATGCCTGATTGAGAAAGTGTATAAACTGTGTAGTGAGGGGTTTTACAGCTTTGAAACATCTATAATAATTGTAAAAAATAACGCTGCCTAACGTCGCGTATTTCGGGCAGTTTTTTAGAACTTAACTCCAGTGATTAATGAGGGACCACTGTAACACTTTATTGATTATATACTACAAAACAATTGATACGACGGCTGCTTTTGACGCTCTATTGGCACGCGTCGTGATTGGTGAAGTTCTTTTTCATTGCCGTCTTCCTGGCTTCCATGTCGTAAAATGAGGTGTGTCTGAAGCGGAGTCTGAATATTTATGGGCGTGTTTATTATAATTACGGTCATTTCCACCCGCCGCATTTATCAAGATCATGTCAGGCGTACGCCAGAAATGGGCAGGTGCGCACTGCTTGATACATGTCACGGCGACTTTGGTGTATTTCAAGTTTACGCCGTAAATTTACGCCACAAGTGCGCAACATTGATACATGAGGCCCATTGTGTGTAGAATTTTGAGGGGAAAAAATGAATTTCATCCATTCTGGAAGGCTGTAACATAATGTGGAAAAAGTGAAGAGCTGTGAATACTTTTGCGGATACACCGTACTTCAAATAAATTTAAGTATCTGTGACTTTCTTTTTCCTCCTCCATTTTCCATACAGCCCCAAGTTTTCCTGATTTGGCCTTGTATAATTCTAACAAAAAAAAATTAGGAAATGATGGTCTTGAGGTTAAAGCGGTGGGCTTTAGATGAGAGGATCTCCTGTTCAGTTCCCCGCCAGACTGAAAAATCTCTGAGAGCTATTGAGCAAGGTCCTTAATGCACATGTTACTCCCAGCATGCAGTTGAGTGCCTTCTTGCATTACAGTACACTGCTCTCTGTGTGTGTGTGTGTGTGTGTGTGTGTGTGTGTGTGTGTGTGTGTGTGTGTGTGTGTGTGTGTGTGTGTGTGTGTGTGTGTGTGTGTGTGTGTGTGTGTGTGTGTGTGTGTGTGTGTGTGTGCGCGCAAGAGAGATTGTAAAATATTTTATCAATGCAGTCCAGTCGTGTTGTTCTACATGCTTTGTGTGATCCTTTTTAATTGTTTTTAATGTTTAACTTTTTCCTGTTTACTGCATGTTAGTGCCACACCTGATGAAAAGAAAAAGAAGTAACAACAGTTTTGTTTATCAATTAATGATCTGACAACACGTCATCAAGCTGCGCCGAAAGACGGCAGCGCTGATGGGGAGCTCCGTTCAATTCGCACTCCTTTTGCTCGTTTTTTGTTTTATTTTACCTTCTGCACTTGCAATTTACCGCATGAGACGCTCCGCTTTGAGTATGACCGTGCAACACTTTTGGATTTACGTTCCTCAGCGGGAGAGGAGCCGCTCTTCGAGGATGGCGTAGCGGACGTGCTGCCCCTGGTCCTAAACACGCTCGTGTTTCTTTGTTCTTCACGACGCAGCGGGACAAAGAAAAAGACACGGAGAGGAAAAAGAGCCGGTATTCTGTGCAGAACTCGACAGAGACATAATAAACCTCTGCTTCCCTCTATCCTCCTCACCAACGTGCAGTCTTTGAGGAATAAAACGGACGATTTATGTGCACGGATTAGCTGTGAACGGGACACTAGAAGCTGTTGTGTTTACACCTTTAGCGAGACCTAGCTGGAGCCGGACGTGCCTGATGGCTTGTTAACACCAGATAACTTCACCATTCATCGGCTGGACCGGACCAAAAACTCAGGCAAGCTGGGCGGAGGGGGTGTGTGCTTTATGATTAACTCCTCGTGGGCCACAGACGTTTGTATCCTAGCGTCTCATTGTACACCAGTCCTGGAGTTACCATTAAAGTAAGGCTCTTTTATCTGCCCAGAGAATTCAGCTCCGTGATACTAAGTGTAGTGTACATTCCACCTACTACATCCGAAGCTATTAAAACCCAAGCCCTGGACGAGCTGTATGGGATTATAAATGGACTTGAAAACACACACCCCAATGCTGCTTTCATTGTTTTGGGAGACTTTAATCGAACAAACATGAAAAAAGTATTGCCCAAATACTATCAGCATATTACTATGGCCACCAGTGGAGATCAGACCCTAGACCACTGCTGTACACCCTTTAAGGACAGCTACATACCCCTCCTCCGCCCCGCTGTAGGCAAGTTGGACCACAACATGGTCCTCCTCCTTCCTGCCTACAGACAGACTGAAACAGGAAAAACCGGTTCCTAGGGAAATATTCAAATGGGACACTGCAGCAGACGAAGCTCTCCAGGACTGCTTCGAGACAACCGACTGGCAGATGTTTGCTGACTCAGCAGAGGGAGACCTCAAGGAGTACACAGACTCTGTCATTGGTTATATAGGGAAGTGCATTGGGGATATTGTACCAAAAACCACCATCTGCACCTACTCTAACCAGAAACCATGGGTCGGGCTAGAGGTACGTGCCAAACTCGAAGCATGCACCGTTGCCTTTAATTCTGGAGACCCTGAGGCCTACAAAGCAGCCAAGTACGACCTCAGAAAGACTGTACGAGCATCACAACGGGAGTATAGGAAGAGGGTCGAATCTGCCCAACAGAGCGACGACGCGCGGCAGGTGTGGTATGGTCTCCACTGCATGACGGACTACAACGGGAGGAGCAGGTCTGTGGAGATGTCCAGCACATCATTCCCGGACGAGCTCAACACCTTCTACGCCAAGTTTGATGCAGACACCACCACACCTGTCACGAAGCCACATGTAGACAGTGAGGACGCCACACTCCACATAGACACAGCTACAGTGAGACGGGCATTCAAGAAAATAAACCCTCGTAAGGCTCCCGGGCCTGACGGCATCCCAGGGCAGGTGCTGAGAGTCTGCTCTGACCAACTCGCCGAGGTGTTTACCAACATCTTCAATCTGTCACTGAGCTTGTCTATTTTGCCCACCACCCTCAAGACCTCCACCGTTGTTGCTATTCCAAAGACCCCCACAGCAACATGCCTAAATGACTTTCGGCCCATAGCACTCACATCTGTCATCATGAAGTGCATTGAGCGGATCATCAAGAAACATATCTGTGCCTCCCTCCCCAACACCCTAGACGCCCTGCAGTTTGCATACAGAGCAAACAGGTCGACAGAGGACGCCATTGCTCTGGCAGTTCACACCTCCCTCAGCCATCTGGAGAAGGGGAATACGTATGTGAGAATGCTAACAGACCACAGGTAGTGAGAATCAGCAGATACCTCTCCTCCACACCTGTCCTCAGCACAGGTGCTCCTCAGGGCTGTGTTCTCAGTCCTCTTCTCTACTCCCTCTTCACGTATGACTGTACAGCCAAGCACTGCTCTAACGTGATCCTCAAGTTTGCTGACGACACCACCATCTTGGGCCTTATCACTGACAACGACGAGACTGCCTACAGAGATGAGGTGAAATCACTGACCAGCTGGTGCCAGGAGAATAACCTCTCTCTGAATGTCAGCAAAACTAAGGAGATGATAGTGGACTTCCGGAGACAGCGCGGAGGTCAGCACTCCCCCATCCACATCAACAACACTGAGGTGGAGCAGGTCAGCAGCTTCAAGTTCCTCTGCGTCCACATCACCGAGGACTTATCCTGGACCTTACATGCAGACACTGTGGTTAAGAAAGCCCGACAGAGACTCTACTTCCTGAGAAGGCTGAAGAAGTTTGGCACGAACACCACCATCCTCACGAACTTCTACAGGTGCATCATCGAGAGTGTGCTGATGGGCTGCCTCACAGTGTGGTACGGGAGCTGCACCAGCCAGAGTCAGAAAGCACTGCAGAGCGTGGTGTGCACGGCTGAGGACCTCACTGGCAGCAGTCTTCCCACCATCCAGGACATTTACCACAGTCGGTGCCAGCGTAAGGCACGCAGCATCATTAAGGATCACACTCACCCCGCAAAAGGACTATTCGAACTGTTACCCTCTGGCAGGAGGTATAGGAGTCTGTCAGCCCGTACCAAAAGACTCAGGAACAGTTACTATCCACAGGCTGTCAGACTACTGAACACTAAATAACACAGAAATATGATAACACTGCACTAAGCCACTTCTTTAACACTATATGTCTATTGCTGTTATCAATGTGACTGTATCTTGTATGTCACCACCAGTGATGCCGGTAACGTGTTACTTAGTAACGCGTTACTCTAATCTAACCACTTTTTTTTAGTAACGAGTAATCTAACGCGTTAATCTTTCCAAATCAGTAATCAGATTAAAGTTACTTCTCCATGTCACTGTGCGTTACTATTATTTTTCATTGTGGGTCGATAGCAGCATTAAACTTGGTCTGTGGGCAGGAGGTCGGGGTTCGATGGAACTGCACACTTTAAGTGAGCTGTGAGCTTTTCATCCACGGTTTTTTGCATCTGCCCGACTCGTCGTCGTCTCCTCTTAAGGCACGGTGATCAGCACACCTGCACTGAGCTTTACAAAGACATTTTTATACTTTTTTTCCTCCTTTATTTAGAGCTGAGCTGAGCCGCTCCATATCTGCACGTTAAAACAGCTGATCCTCCGCGACGCGTCAACAACTAACACTATTTTCCACTCAAATGCACCTAAACTCTCTTTCTGAGGACCACATGATGTGAAAACACAATAAAACTTTCTTACCTGTAAATCTGGTCACGTTTTCTGCATAAATAAATGTTATCCATTCTTTGTGCTCAAACGCCAAAGTAGGGGCGAATCCAGATGGAATGGGGGTGTGGGGGAGGGATGTGCCCCCCCACAACACCCCTAGATTAAAGGTCCAGTTTTGAAGCCTTTTTTTACTACAACTACTAATACTACTTAAAATAATATTAATTTCGACAAGTAAAATATTTAGAGAGAATTTAAATGTTAGAAAAATGCTAGAATGAATTTAATAGTTACATTTATAAACAATGTAGGTTCGAAATTGGAAGTTTTACTGTTACAGTGCTGTCAACAGTTAAATATGTGGTCAAGAAAGAGGTCTTTATTTTACTTTTTATAAAACAAGTATTTATTTTCATTGAAGTCAAGAAAGGGTGACTATAAAGTGAGTTTTGGCAAAACAGGTATCATTGTCATGTTGAGGTGGCAGAGGGTTGTTGTCGGGAGCTGGGAAAAGTAACTAAAAAAGTAACTAGTAATCTAACTTAGTTACTTTTACAATTGAGTAATCAGTAAAGTAACTAAGTTACTTTTTCAAGGAGTAATCAGTAATTGGATTACTTTTTCAAAGTAACTGTGGCAACACTGGTCACCACCTTACCTTTCATAACTCATCTCAGTTTTTACTATTTATTATTACCTGTGCAATAACTTGCTACACAACTGTGCAATATGTCATGTGCAATAATACTATGTGCAGTATGAACAATACTACAACCTGTGAATACTACAACCTGACTACTGCTGACTATTATTATTATTATTATTTTTTTTTTTTACATATGCTTATATTTTCGGTATTTATATTGCATGCTATTAGTACTTCCTGCGAGTTTGAACAGTCCTCATCCTAAGCATTTCATTGCACTGTTGACTGTGTTAACCTGCATATGAACAATAAATTATCTTGTATCTCTTGTATCTTGTAATTGTCAAGCAAGAAATATTTTCTGGTTATAGTCTGGTCAGTGCTCATTTTCTGGCCTGTATCATGCAGTTTTTTTTTTTTTGTTTGTTTTGTTTTTTTATACACTCTGCAATCCTTTACAGGTACATCTCAGTAAATTGGAATATCATTGAAAAGTTAATTTATTTGAGTAATGAAATTCATAATGTGAAACTCATATATAGATTCATTACACACAGAGTGATATATTTCAAGCATTTATTTCTTTTAATTTTCATGATTATGGTTTATGGAGCTAATGAAAACACACAGTTCAATTCAATTGTGTTTCCCATCCTGAATGCAATATCCTCCTGGTATCCATCTGTCTGTGGGAGACGATGGTGCTGCTTTTTGTTTTTGTTTGTTGTTTTTTTTTTTTAATTCCAAATTTCAATTTAATTCAATTTATTTAATTTATATAGCGCCAAATCAAGTTGCTTTACACAAGTAAAGTTTAACCTTACCAACCCCTAGAGGAAGCGCACTGGTGACAGTGGCACGGAAAGACTCCCTTCAATGATTTGAGGAAGAAACTTTCAGCAGATCAGACTCAAAGGGGTAGCCCTCTGCTTGGGCCATGCTGCCAACACAGTTGACAATACAAATATACAGGAAATTTTTGTCTTTTATTTCTATCGGTCCTCTGCACACTGCTCCCACGTGTTGACATTGATGCTGCACATTTCCGTATACTTCTTGCAGACATCCTTGAAGTACAGGCATGGTCAACCAGTCAAACGAGTGCCCTCTGCCAGCTCACCGTACAGTAAACCTTTAGGAATGTGGCCCGGATCCATTCTCCTGACGTGGCCAAGCTAATGAAGGCGCCTTTCGCCAAGAATGGTGAACATTCTGCTCATGACCTCTGATGTTGTGCCAGTGAAGCAAACTGTACTGTACATGTTCTCATAGAATGAAGAGATCACTGCGAGGACTTTTTGGGGGACAGCTGATTTTTTTTGCAGGAACCTGAAGAGTCCGCTTCGACTGACCAGGTTGAAAGCCTTGGTCAGGTCAATTAAGGCGATGTAGAGTGGCATTTGCTTCTCTTGACACTTCTCCTGCAGCTGGTGTATTGAAAAGATCATGTCCACGGTAGACCTCCGAGCTCAAAAGCTGCACTGGGACTCTGGGTAAACACACAAGGCCAAAGTCTGTAGACGTGCTAAGTCAACACTGACGAAGGCCTTCCCAACAGTGCTGAGAAGGGAGATACTTTGATAATTATTGCAGTCGCTTCTGTCTCCTTTGTTGTTACTCAAGGTGATGATGCTTGCATCTCGCATGTCCTTTGGAATGTGTCCCTGTTGCTAGCAGAGGCACAAAAGATTGTGCAGGTGTTTCAGTAGCACAGGTTTCCCACTCTTTAAGACTTCTGATGGGATGCCATCACTCCCTGGGGCCTTCCCACTACCAAGGCAGGCAATGGCTTTTCTAAGCTCTTCCATGGTTGATGGCGTGTCTAGCTCTTCCATGACCGGCAGATCTTGTATGGCCTCGAGGGCTGTGACTGTGACAATGTTCTGTGTTGCGTACAGCTCGAGATAGTACTGAACCTAGCGCTTCAGCTGCTTCTTCTGGTCTGTGATAACTTTACGTGCCTTTGACTTGAGTGAGTCAGACTTGGAGGTGGATGGGCATGTTGCCTTCTTGATGCCTTCATACATGCCTCTTGCTTCCCCATTGTCAGCAGCTGTCTGTATATCAGCCAGTATGAGTTGGCACAGTGGCGGGAGGTTTGTTGGGCTTTTCTCTTGGCAGCTTTGAGGGCTTCTAATGTACTGGGTGTGGTCGCTGCCTTGTAGGCCAGGAGGGTTCTCCTCTTGGCCTTAGTCATAGGCTCCATTTCCTCCCAGTGGGCCTCATACCAGTCTGCATTTTTGTGCTCCTTTTTCCCCATAGGCGTTGATGCCCGAGTTGTACACAGCATCTCGAAGGTGGGACCACTTGGCATCAATGACACCCTCTTCACCTTCAGTGACGTATCTTCAGTGACGTCTTCTTGCAACTGGCTAATGAACTGCTGCGTTTTCTCTGAGTTGCCAACACAGTAGGTGTTGATGCATGGGCGGCCCTTCTTCTTAGAGTGGTGCAGCTTCCTTGGAGCTACGCGTACCTTGTTGGCCACGAGGAAGTGATCCGTATCACAGTCTGCACTATGGTAGCTCTGGGTGAGGAAAACACTGGCAAGGTCTGCACGCTTGGTGATGACTAGATCCAACTGGTGCCAGTGGTGGGACTGCGGGTATCTTCAAGACACCTGGTGGATATCCTTGCATTTGAAGAAGGTGTTGGTCATGCATAGGCCATGATAGCAGCACAGCTCCTAGTTGTTGGCCATTGTCGGTGATCTTGCCACTTTGATAGACACCTAGGCAGGTGGGCCAGGCCTTGTGATCAGCACCTACTCTGGCATTGAAGTCTCTGAGTAGGTAAAGGCCTTCTGTGCTGGGAATCCCAGCTATCACTTTGTCTAGGGACTCGTAGAACTGGTCTTTTTCCTCTGGTAAAGTGTTGGACCATATGCACTCATGATGGTGGTTGGGCCTGAAGGTGTTGAAAGCCGGAGGGCAAGGATTCTCTCACTGCCACTTGTAGGTAGCTCAAAGCACACGACCAGGGTGTTCTGCTGTCAGCTGTCTGTCTGCTGAGCTTCCTGGAGGCAGGCAACGTCAACATTTAGGGGCATTTTAGGGGCTGCCCATTTAGTTGTGAGAGTTCCCTGTCAATGATGGCAGTTTTGTGGGCATTGTCAATTTGCTGCAGATCAGCAGAGAGGCCACGGCACATGGTCCTGACGTTACAGCTTGCAAAAGGAAGAGCTGGAGTCTTCTTTCTTCTTTTGCTCTTGTTGCCTGGTGCAGAATTTGTGGCCTGCCTTTCGAGGTTTATTCTGAGCTTCATGCACCCAGTGGAGCAAGCAGGCCATAGGGAGACAGCACCTTACTGACTGGGGGCTGCCCAGCTTGAGGCAGGTGGTAGCTGTCTTATGAGATGCGATGTTCCCTCCCACCATTAGAAGTGACCCCTAGCACCTGTTTCCTTCGTCAAACAGATGAGCTTATAACCGGTAAACTGCCACTTCTCATGTTGTGCCGGCATCTTGCAATGATGCTGGAGTGTCCTCTGCAGTGGAGCTACAAAGCCTGGCCAAGCTAAAATGGAAGATCCGCTGTTGCCCATGCAGGAGATCCCCCCCTCTCCACGCTGTCACTGTGGTCCAAAGGAAAGGCAGAAACCAATGCAGTTTAGCAGTGGCAGCATCACAGGAGTTGCTAAGAAAGTGCTGGTCAGCAGCAGACCACCTTAGGGACTCCAACTCCAGATTGTTCCTCAAGGTTTACTCCTGAAAGCCTTGTTCAAGACTGGATATAGCTGCAAGGCAGTAGAGGTTTGAGATCAGAGTTTCCTTCTCTGAGATGAACTGCCTTCCTAGTCTGACAAGTTCCATCTGCCCGAAGCATCTGCCTTGCGAAAGAGTGACAATTTCACATTTCGACAACCCATTTAGGTGTTACTTTATTTCACTGACTCATTCTCTCACACACACACACACACACACACACACACACACACACACACACACACACACACACACACACACACACACACACACACACACACACACACACACACACACAGATGTTATAAAGAGGCTCAGCCCAGCTCCTTAACCCTACAGGGGTTCTGACAGTAAAACATCAAAGGGGCTGGACCAGTTGATTACATACACAGCAGGGACAGACCTTTGTGCCTGCTACAATGCACTGAGTGATTGGAACCTGAATACGCGTTGTCAAGACAGGTTTGAGAATGTTCAGTTGTACCTGGCCCCTGCAGGGGTCCTGCTGGGAAATAAGCGACATGCATGTCTCAGATTAACATGTTTGAAAGCCCCTTTCACACCGGGTCTGCATACAGTTGCAGTAACGCAGGAATGTCTGCATCAGTTGCGCGCAGCAGAGGGGGAGAAGCTTGAGGAGGTGAGAGCTGACTGTAATGAGCAGGTGTGCGCTCTTATTTCTCTTCTAGTTTCTTCCTGTGACTGCTGCAGCTGCAGCCGATGATTGTGTGCACGCACGATCCGTCTGTGAGTGGACATGGGGATGTCCTCAATGAGGACACTGGATGTGGACATATCCTCTACCTGGCGGTCAGTCTGTGAGCAGGAATTGATGGACTTTGGCTGAATCTCAATTCTACCCTTCGGCCCTTGCCCTAATGCCGCGTTCACACCGGGCGCGACGCGAGCAACTGCAGCCACAGGTTGCCATGTAATCCCTATGTGAGGACGCGTTTTGGTGCCAAACCGCACAGCGCGACGCGATGGAGGCGAGTGAAGCGACGCGAGTGAAGCGATTTTGAGCGTTTTGCGCGGTTGTGGCGCGATATTGCATCACCTCACGTCGCGCTGCTCTCCTCCCCAAGTTCAAAAATCTGAACTTTTTCGTCTCGTTGCGCCGCGATGACCAATCAGTGACTGAATATGTAGTGACGTGGAGATGTCTGGAGTTTCACTGAAGGTGTGAACATGTCCTGTATCTGGTAGCAGCCTGTGAGCAGGACTTATGTCTCTTTTGTCCTTTATTTCACAATCATGACAGAGTTTTTGGAGCGAACAGCAGCACCACAGCAGCGGGGAGCGGAGTTTCTTTTTATTTGTATTTTACATGCGCGCGCGCGTGAATCATCCTGGAGATTATTTTACTTATTAACTACACACCTGTATAAAGCAAATGGTGACTGGTTTCTAAACACAATTATGACAGAGTTTTAGAGCGAGCAGCAGCCGTACTTGCAGCAGCAGGGAGCGGAGCTTTTTCCTTTTTTTTTTTTTTTTTACATGTGTGCGCAAGCGAATCGTCTGTAGAAAATATTTTATTAATTAACTACACAGATGTATAATAAAACAAATGATGACTGGTTTCTAAACATAATTATGACAGAGTTTTTTGGGGGAAGAGCCAGCTGCAGCAAGCAGCAGAGTTTTTTTTTTTTTTTTTTTTTTTTTTTTTTTTTTACATGTGCGCGCGCGAACGGGACAGTTGATCCTCAAACTGGGTCCCGCAGAGGTGGAAGGACCACTGAAAGCAGCTGTCACCCAGTCACAGCTCCTGCAGCAAATAATGATACTCTCTGTATTGGGAGCTTTTCACAACAACTCGCTCCGTGTGATCAAGGTCCGTCATGTTAACTTGACTGACAACTGTAGCCGGCGAGCGGAATGGAAGCTCCTCTTATTTGATGACGCACCGGGGCGAATTTTCGCAGAGAAAGTCCACCCAAGCAGAGCGACACACCGGGCGAAGGAGGCGCGTCCGTCGCCTGGCGACCCACGCGAATTTGTAGTGTCTGATCGCGCCCGGTGTGAACGCGGCTTTACCCATTCCCCTCCGTTTTGCGTGGGCACGAGAGACAGAGGGGTATCTCAGTTCTCTTTTTAGAGCGAGGCGGAGGGGTAGGCAGAGGGCTTCAAACCTCTCCAAACGGAGTGTGCATCCAGATTTACTCCGTTTGGAGGGGTAGGAGGAGCTTACCGCTGTCTCCAAAGAAACAAACATGGCACCCAGAGCTGCACAAATGAAATGGCTTTCATTACAAATTACACTGTTTAGAAAGTTATAACTTGCCAAAAAACTTTACAGGCAATTGCCTATGACAGCAACGTGTATGCTGCTGGATGCGTGTTGCGTATATTGTCGTTCTGAAGAATATCATAACTTTGCTCGTGCGCTGAGGCGTTATAATGCATATACACACGAACACTACAATAAGGCACTTTTATATCTCACAATGGAGAAAATCGTGATAAAGGATAAGCACGTTAATTTGTATGTTCATAAATCTTTAGATAATAGCGACCCTTGCTGTTGGGTTTCAAAGTCTGTAACACGTGTGTATTTTGTAAACAAACAGGGAGCCCTGAGCACACTCCGCTCCTAATAAGCTTTTGAGGCAGAAAAGGAGGAGAAGTTTCCACAATAGGAGTAAGTTGGAAAATATATACACACACATGTATATGTGTAACACATAACCTGATGTCCTGATAGACCGCTATTATTTGTCAAGGGAATTTCTAAAGGAAATAGGGCTGGATGTAAAAAAAAAAAAGGGAGATTTTGAAAAAGAAATACGAGGTCTATTAGATAATAAACCGACCCTTTTATTTATTTATTTATTTTTTTAACTATATGGATTTGAATGACGTGCGATTACACCAATCATGCTTGAACCCTCGTGCGCATGCGTGAGTTTTTTCACGCGTGTCGGTCACATCATTTCCCTGTGGGCAGGCCTTGAGTGAGATGTGGTCCCGCCCTCTCGGCTGAATTCCTTTGTTTCACACGCTGCTCGAGACGGCGCGCGTTGCTTTATCAAAATTTTTTCTGGACCTCTGAGGAATATCCGAGTGGACGCTATTCGAGAAATTAAGCTGGTTTTCGGTGAAAGGTTTAACGGCTGATGAGAGATTATGGGGTGTTGCTGTCAGTGTAAGGACTTCCCACGGAGCGGGACGTCGTGCAGCGCTTCCAGTCCCCGTCGTCGGCCTGTTTAGACCTGAAAACATCCTAATTTAAGGCTTAATTCACCCAGGACGTCGTGAGAGAACAGAGAAGATTCAGAAGAGGCCGGCATGAGGACTTTATGCGGACATTCCACTGTTTAAGGACATTTTTTAACGGAAACGACTCGGCGAACCTGTGTGCGCCGCGACAGGAAAAACACCTCCGTGTTGAAAACCATTTGTAAAATTCAGGCGGCTTTTGATGGCTTTCAACAAGTGAGTAACTGAGAAATTGTTTAACAGCTTGGGCATGTTCCAACTTGCCCGTTAAGGTTTCCAACGGAGGTGTTTTTCCTGTCGCGACCCCCCGTGGTCTGGTCCGGCCTGACATGCGACTCTGCCAGCACGTTCTTTCATTACAAAATGTCCGTTAACAAACTCCGAATAAACTCCTCATGCCAACTTCTTCTGAAAGTTCTCTGTTCTCTGACGACTTTGGGTCAACAGAGCCTGAAATGTGGAAGTTTTCAACTTGAAACGGCGAGACGCTGCCGCCTCAAAGCGCAGATCGCCGTCAGGCGCCGTGGGCCGTCCTTACGGCGACACTACCAGACCAAAATCTCTCATCAGCCATTAAAATTTTTACCGAAAACCAGCTGAATTTATCGAATGGTGTCCACTCAGTTGTGCCTTACAGTTTTGAAAAAATTTTGATCAAACAAAGCAGCAGTCTCTGAGCCATTCCTAAACAATGAAAAAATCGACGAGAGGGTGGGCGACTCCTCACTCAAAGACTGCCCACAGGCGAATGACGTAACCGACAGGCGTGAAAAAACTCATGCATGCCCATGAGGGTTCAGTCATGTCTGATGTAATCACACGTGATTCAAATCCATATGGTTTTTGAAAAAAATAATAAGGTCGGATACTTTTTTAATAGACCTCGTATAAGGTTAACAGGACTAGATGCAGCCCATAACATACATACAGATGCTGGTCATATAATGAGAATATCATGAAAAAGTTGATTTATTTCAGTAATTCCATTCAAAAAGTAAAACTTGTATAATGTATACATTCATTCCACACAGACTGATATATTTCAAGTGTTTATTTATTTTAATTACTAATTAATTTATTTATTAATTACTAATCAATCAATGACTAATCAATTAACAGTATTATTACTGTTGTTAATGATTAATTATTATCAGTATTATCAACATTAATGAATTACTAATACTATTTATTATTATAAATTACAAATTAATTAAATTAATTATTAATACCTCTAAATTCTCTGACTTGATTGTGATGTGTCGAAGAAATCTGCAACTTCTTCTATTTCTTTGCATTAACGCAGAGAGGCGAGAAAATAAAAAGAGCAAACAGGCTACTGTAACAAGTTTTGCTTCGGTTGCCATGCTGACAAACAGTGAAGACGGCAATTTGAGACGGGCAGTTTTTTCACCCCTAAGGCGGAGGGGTGTCTCAATTCATAGGGCTCAAGGCATACCCCTTCGCCTTACCCCTTGTTTTAAAGGGGTAGGCATAGGGGAAGGGGTACAAAAGAGAATTGAGACTGGGCCTTTGTTTAACACAATCGTGAGAGAACTCATGAGGAGGTGAGAACACAGAGGAGCTGCAGCCAGGCTTTGTGATTTATAGCTCGGCAACAATGGAGCACAGCAGGAATCATAAATTGTTGCCGGGTAACGTTATATTGTGTGGGTGTGGCATCCAGTCACGTTAAGTACGTTACGTTGCCTCAACTTGCGTGAAAACTGCTTTCTTTCTACATCCAGTGCTCTACGCAGAAAATCCGCAAAAAAAAATTAAACGTTAAATTTTTTTGTGTCCGTTTTGTGTTTCCCTTTGAGTTCCTCGGCGTATTGTTGCGTTAGGCTGCAAAACTCGGCATCGTCGCGACGGTGCATGACACAACTCTGTGTACAGTCACCGTACAGTAGATCTTTAAGAAAGGGACGTGAAAGGGGCTTAAGGCAGGGAACACAGTGTGACTGCAAGGTGTGGAGCATTTACATGTAAAACAGGTTTAACATGTAGAGGAGGACACACATTGTATACCAAGATAATAATCTGACTTGGTGAGTTTTGTCGGAACAGTACATTGTGTGCAGTGCGTGTGCCACATAACTGACATTTTTTTTAAGGGTGGTAATAAGTTATGCAGTGCCTATAATGAGTTTTAATGGTGTGTGAGTCAAGAATATTTTTAGAACCTTAGACCTCAAAAGTTTTTAGAAGAAGAACTCAGCCCTTTAATTTCCTGTTAATTGTGATTTTTTTTATGCTAATTTATTGTTTTAATGTACAACCCCTGGCAAAAATTATGGAATCATCGGCCTCGGAGGATGTTCATTCTGTTGTTTAATTTTCTAGAAAAAAAGCAGATCACAGACATGACACAAAACTAAAGTCATTTCAAATGGCAACTTTCTGGCTTAAAGAAACTATAAGAAATCAAGAAAAAAAATTGTGGCAGTCAGTAATGGTTACTTTTTTAGACCAAGCAGAGGAAAAAATATGGAATCACTCAATTCTGAGGAAAAAATTATGGAATAATGAAAAACAAAAGAACGCTCCAACACATCACTGATATTTTGTTGCACCACCTCTGGCGTTTATAGCAGCTTGCAGTCTCTGAGGCATGGACTTAATGAGTGACAAACAGTACTCTTCATCAATCTGGCTCCAACTTTCTCTGATTGCTGTTGCCAGATCAGCTTTGCAGGTTGGAGCCTTGTCATGGACCATTTTCTTCAACTTCCACCAAAGATTTTCAATTGGATTAAGATCTGGACTATTTGCAGGCCATGACATTGACCCTATGTGTCTTTTGGCAAGGAATGTTTTTACTGTTTTTGCTCTATGGCAAGATGCATTATCATCTTGAAAAATGATTTCATCATCCCCAAACATCCTTTCAATTGATGGGATAAGAAAAGTATCCAAAATATCAACGTAAACTTGTGCATTTATTGATGATGTAATGACACCATCTCCCCAGTGCCTTTACCTGACATGCAGCCCCATATCATCAATGACTATGGAAATTTACATGTTCTCTTCAGGCAGTCATCTTTATAAATCTCATTGGAAAGGCACCAAACAAAAGTTCCAGCATCATCACCTTGCCCAATGCAGATTCAAGATTCATCACTGAATATGACTTTCATCCAGTCATCCACAGTCCACGATTGCTTTTCCTTAGCCCATTGTAACCTTGTTTTTTTCTGTGTAGGTGTTAATGATGGCTTTCGTTTAGCTTTTCTGTATGTAAATCCCATTTCCTTTAGGCGGTTTCTTACAGTTCGGTCACAGACATTGACTCCAGTTTCCTCCCATTCGTTCCTCATTTGTTTTGTTGTGCATTTTCGATTTTTGAGACATAACATATTGCTTTAAGTTTTCTGTCTTGACGCTTTGATGTCTTCCTTGGTCTACCAGTATGTTTGCCTTTAACAACCTTCCCATGTTGTTTGTATTTGGTCCAGAGTTTAGACACAGCTGACTGTGAACAACCAACATCTTTTGCAACATTGCGTGATGATTTACCCTCTTTTAAGAGTTTGATAATCCTCTCCTTTGTTTCACTTGACATCTCTCGTGTTGAAGCCATGATTCATGTCACTCCACTTGGTGCAACAGCTCTCCAAGGTGTGATCATTCCTTTTTAGATGCAGACTAACAAGCAGATCTGATTTGATGCAGGTGTTAGTTTTGGGGATCAAAATTTACAGGGTGATTCCATAATTTTTTCCTCAGAATTGAGTGAGTCCATATTTTTTTCTCTCTGCTTGGTCTAAAAAAGTAACCGTTACTGACTGCCACAATTTTTTTTTCCTGATTTCTTATAGTGTTTCTTAAAGCCAGAAAGTTGCCATTTGCAATAACTTTAGTTTTATGTCATGTCTGTGATCTGCTTTTTTCCTACAAAATTAAACAACTGAATGAACATCTTCCGAGGCCGGTGATTCCATAATTTTTGCCAGGGGTTGTATTTCTAAATTGTTTCAGTTCTAGTTATATACACACTCACTTACTCATCTTCAGCTGCTTTTAAGGGTCATGGGGTGGCTGGAGTAGATCCCAGCAGTCATAGGGTGTAAGGCAGGGTACAGCCTGGACAGGACGCCAGTCTGTCACAGGGCTGCATATAGGCAAACAAACACATTCACGCCTGTACGCAAACTTACGGACAATTTAAAGTTTTCAATTCCCTAACCTGCATGTCTTTGTGGTGTATTCAATTGAATATAGGTTGAAGAGGATTTGTAAATTATTGTATTCTGTTTTTATTTACATTTTACACAATCTCCCAATTTCATTGGAATTTGGGTTGTAAGTGTGTGTGTGTGTGTGTGTGTGTGTGTGTGTGTGTGTGTGTGTGTGTGTGTGTGTGTGTGTGTGTGTGTGTGTGTGTGTGTGTGTGTGTGTCAATTACATGAAGGGGCAGTGGCCAAGCACTTAAATATGCTCGTTTTCCAATGCAGTAGGTTCCTGGTTCAAAACCCACCGCTGCCCATTCTCCATGTAATATAGCGTTCCATCAAGAAGGGCATCTGCTGTAAAAAATTTGTGCCAAGTCAACATGCAGATCCAACTCGGATCTGCTGTGGCAACCCCAAAACAAGGGAGCAACCAAATGGTCTTTATTTGTCAATTGCAAAGGGTGTTTTTGAGCCATTGGTAGTTGGGACCACTGGATGCTATATGCTGCAACATTTCTGTTTCTTCATGTCTTTTTCGTGCTTTTTTTGTTACATTGTTATATGTAGTATGATCAAAGCAGATGTCACCCCACTGAGTCTTTTTTGCTTGAAGTTTCTTCCATTATTCAAAAATGCCTGAGGGAGTTTTTCCCTAACTACTGATGCCAGTGGTTAAACCTTATTCCTGTGAAGCACCCTGGGGTGACTTGTGTTGTGATTTTGCACTGTATAAATTCTATTGAAATTGAAACTGACTAGTTCGATAATTCAGGCTTTTCTTCACAATGGGCCTCATGTATCAAAGTTGCGCACTTGTGGCGTAAATTTACGGTGTAAATTTGAAGTACACCAAAGTTGCCGTGACATGTATCAAGCAGTGCACACCTGCCCATTTCCAGCGTACGCCTGACGCGACCTTGATAAATGCTGCGGGTGAAAACAATCGTAATTATAATAAACACGCCCATAAATATTCAGACTCCACTTCAGACACACCCTCATTTTACGACATGGAAGCCAGGAAGACGGCAAAGAAAAAGAACTCCACCAATCACGACGCGTGCCAGTAGAGCGTCAAAAGTGGCCGTCGTATTAATTGTTTTGTAGTATAATTAAAAAAGTGTTACAGTGGTCCCTCGTTTATCGCGGGAGTTACAATCTAAAAATAGTCCGTAATACGCGAAACTGCTAAATAGTCAGCGTTATTTTTTTACAATTATTATAGACGTTTTAAAGCTGTAAAACCTCTGTAAAACCATTTTATACACTTTCTCAATCAGGCATTAACATTTTCTCACTTTTCTCTTGTGTGTAAACACTCTCAAAGTTCAAACCTTAGTAGAAAAATAAGACCAAACTGTTTTCAGGCCCAAACATTTGTTTGAGAAATAAAAATAGAACGTTTTCCTATAAATAATTATGATGACTTTTAGAACTAGCGAATTTAATTTTAACGATCAACCTACGAGGTTGGACACATAAGAAATTATTAATAGTGACTGACCAGTATTTCACAGATCGCGCCTCTGTGTCCTGACGCCGCGCCTTTTTCCACTCACACCTGGCTGCAGGTGTCTGTTTCCGAGTGACAAACACAGTTATGGGTAGTTGTTGGCGCGCTTTTTTTCCTCTGGGCGAGAAAATTCTTATAAACAGACACGCAGAACACAGAACATTGTAAAAAAAAAAAAAAAAAAAAAAGGCATGGCATGCAAAATTGGACTAAAAAAACGAAAGGTGAACGGCGTTATAGCGAGGGACCACTGTATTCTCTTTTCACATGTCAATAATTCTTGACATGTGGATATTTGCTCGCTCAGTTAATAAGACACGCCTAATTTTTCAGATTTCTTTATTCTTAAGATGTATTTCTTTATTTATTTTATTGTGACAAACGAATGGAGAAGACAAAACCTGATTGCAGCACGGACGAAGGGAATGACAACACTACAGTTGTAATTATCAATTTCATTGTCTAAAACGATCACACCACATAAAGTTAAGCTCAGCACTGCTCTGGCTCCATGCTCTGGAGAAAAAGGCGAGCAGCGCTTTCTTTGCAGTCAGTTCTGTGGCCACGGATCGTGCTCGATAGACCAGCAATCCCGCAAAAGCGGGATTTGTATTGATTATTATGTAGTATAATCAGGAAAGTGTTATTTATGTAACATATGCATTGATTTGTATAATAGCACTGTTTATCAGGCCGATCATTTTCATGTTTATGTGGATTCCAGCGCTGGTTCATTTTGGCGTATAATTTACACCACCTCTCGACCTGGTGTATATTTTCACGCCAACGACCACATTGATAAATGCCAAGTGGCACAGCCGTTTTGGCGTACACCCCATATACGCTCAAATATCGCCGTACGCACGTTGATACATGAGGCCCAATAGATGGACTTCCCTGATATATAATAATGATAATGATAATAAATGCAAGCAACTAATGTATTGGGAGAGGAGGGTGATGGTATCATTTTGTGAACTAGAGCTCTCGTTTTTGTTTGTTTGATTGTTTCTTTCCCGACAGAAAACAAGCAGTTAGCGTTAACATTGTTTTTTTTTTTTAAATTGTGATTCGCATTTCGCATTATCTTTTGACATTGTTTGAAGTAAATACACAATTATTTTCTTCAAGAATCTGTATATTAGTGTACAAAATTTACAACTTTTTTCTTTCTGTGTGTCGTGGAATTAGCAAAGTTTCATTATGACGTTTTTCCCTCGGCACTTAATTTTCACTCTTCTCAAGTGTCTGTTGGGATGAGCTGGTCTGTACCTGAGTTCTGGTGGAGGAGTGGGGCTGCCTAGTTGAGGTTTTGTTGTTCAAGCCAGACCAAATGTGAAGCCAAGCGTTAAAAGCCAGTTGGCTGCCAGTTGTTAGTGATGATCAGTTATGTGTGTAAACAAACACATCAAATAAATTGTTTTGGACGTCCATCAAAGTCAGCAGCTCAGGCGGGAATGGGCTTAGCGCCACCAATGTAGCATTTTGTATTTAATAACAATTAGTGTTGCAGGAGTAATGCTGTGAGCTGTACATTTACCCAGACAAAGATACAAAGTGGAGGCACAATAACCTTTGCTCTTCTTCATATTAGTATTTTTACTGTAGGAAAATAGACAGTATGCTGGAAAAGCAGGGTTGTGTCACAATGTGTCTGAAATCCCTAATCCTTGTCGGCAAAATGTGCTTTTCAAGTGGCTTAGATGCCCATTTCCCTCAGCAACTATTGTTTAAGTGAGTGAGAAACGGCACATTTTATCTTTGGCTTGTTACGTTTGTCCGCATTTGAAGCCAATATGGCAGATAACCAGCCTGAGCCTTTGTGAGGAAGGCCAGTTCTATTCAAAAAATCAGTTTGGCTGCAAAATTGCAAAAGTTGCAGACGAGCTGTGGGATGATTCTGCTGCCATGGTCATTAGACAAAATAGTTTTCTCTTCTTGCAAAGTGCCCTTAAGCAAAAAAGTGATCCCTCGGCTGCTTCAGCGGCGTTACTCTGTTAGCAGCACTGAGCTGCTCCCAGGTGGGAATTGTGAAATGTAACTACTCCTGGGCTGTAAATAAGTGCGTTTTCTTCACCTTCCACCTCCCTCTCATTTGCTTCCCTTAAATCCCGCGCAGGTACTTTGGGACTCGGAGACAGTGGGACTGTCGCGGGGCATCCAACTTGGAGGAGCTGCACCAGCGGCTGAGCCAGATCATGATCCGCCGTCTCAAGGCCAACGTCCTCAGTCAGCTGCCTCCGAAAATCCGTCAACGTATCCCCTTTGACCTGCCTAAGGAGGCTGCAAAGGTAGATGTTTGAAGAGATGTACAGATTTTTATTTCACTTGGCACTTTCTTTTTCCTTCCACATTTTTGTTTAATTTTTAGATGCCACAGATACACACAAGGTTTTTTTTTTGGGGGGGGGGGGGGGGGGGGTTGCCCATCTGATATTTAAGACTTCCCTGTGTCACCATGATGACTAGTGCTTCTATTTCCAGCCAACAATGCGTAAATCCACCTATTTATGCCACTATACCAAGATCTTTGTGCGTATGTCCCGCTTCCGTCATCATATGACGGTTTTGCAATAACTGAAGACTAAATGTCAAGTGTAGGTGTTTGTATCTGTTGTAGCTTCCACAAAGTTATGATTATGGTTTCTGCTTCCCACACCACACTGAATCTGTGAGAAAACATACAAACAAATGCAAATGAATATTTGACCTGCGCAGTTTCACTCTGTGTCTCCTCTGCTCCCTGCGTTAGGTCACTCATGTCGAGACTATGAGAGGTTACGGTTTCCCTGTGGGAGTAACCAGCTGCTCAAAAGCATACCATAAGCGTCCTTTATAACATTTTGTGTGCTATCTGCAGCAGCAGCAGCAGCAGAAAAACACTAGAAGAGCTCTTTCAGCACTCTACAGCTAATTATGCAGAGAGACACAATCCCAGGAATGACACAACAATAAGCAAGTTGCTCAGAAAAATGATGATGCTGGATTTTTTTTTTTTTAATTCCAAGTTTCCTAAATGTTAAGGGACGCTTTAATTGGTGAGCTAAATATGGTCAATGTATCTACACAGTGGCACCAATTAGGCCAGTACATGTATATACAGTATACAGTAAATGCAGGAAAAGTTCACGTCATGTCTTGTAGTTGTTCTCGCGTTGTTTTTTTGCCACTTGGCTGAACCAGCAACTTTGATGTGCCATCAAAGAAATGTGCTGTTGGATCATTTGTCTTCAGTGCACAGGAGGGTAGACTGGCTCTGGTAGTGCCACCTACAGGCTTATAGTGTACAGGGTACATGTCATCATCTCAGGTGAATATTTATGAACATTTGTGCAGGGTTAGGATTTTTGATTGGGAAGAGGTTTTTTTTTTGAGATGATGCACATAATTTTCAATTTTAATTACATTTATTCAGCTTATAACACACCAAATCACAACAAAAGCCGTCTCAAGGCGCCTCATGCAAAACAGTTCAACATAAAAATTTAAATAAATACAAATTTAAAAAATCAAGTACATAATTAAAAACAGAAGTAAAAGAATAAAACTGATTAAAAAATAAAAACTGTTCATAAGAAAGAGAACAAAAATAGGCTTTAAGTCTGGACTTAAAAATGTCCACGGAGTCCGACTGCCTCACAGTCACAGGAAGACCGTTCCGCAGAGTGGGTGCATGATAAAAAAAAAAAGCTCTTTGACCTGCTGACTTCTTCTTCACCCTGGGAACACAGAGAAGTATGGAAGCTATTTTTGTTGTTTTTCCAGGGAGAGATGAAACCATTTTGCTTCTATTTCCAACTTCTGATTGTTTTTTCAATATGGGTCAAAATATTTTTTATCATATAGAGTGTATTAAAAAAATTAAATGCAAAGATCAAACATCTGTCTACTAATTTTGACCACACTACATAAAACAGTCTGGAATGAATGATTGCTCAACCTGACAAATGTAATCTATTTAAAAGTTCGGAGGAATCTTTTAAATAAATTGTAATTCACTATATAATGATGACTAGTAGGGGTGTAACGATAGGCAAAAATCACAGATCGATAAGTACCTCCGTTTTGAGGTTACGGTTCGGTTCATTTGTGGTACAGAATGGGAACAAAATGCAAAATCTAAATTTGCTTTTTGTTTAAACCAACAGTTTATTGTAACATTATACAAACAGTAAAATAAAATAATTGCAAAGTGCTGCCTGGTAATAAGTTAAATAAAATATTCTCAAATAAACAACAAATATGTCAACTGATGCTGTCAATTGATTTCCTGAAAGCTGCGCTCCTCATGCATTGTGAATTCACACACACACACACACACACACACACAAAATGTAAATATAAGGTCTTACCTGTGCGTTTTAGTGAAGAAAAGTCTCTCTGTGGCACTTTGCGCCGCCAGATCAATTAGCAGACCGGAGTCTTCTCCCCCACTCCTTCCCCACCGGTTCTCTGTCTTGGCTCAACAAGTCGAAAAAGTCATAGCGCCTCAATAACGTCTCATTTACCACAGCCTCCATGCGATCCTGGCTGCACATGCAATGAACTCTCAAGAAAAAGTTATAGAATTACTCAGTTCTCCATGTGGAGCAGGGACACCGTCCACGTGCTGGATGATGTGCGCATCAATATTTACGTGTAACACTTCGGGGAGAAAAAAGCATTTATGGTACGTATTTAATTAAAAGTAAAAAAAAAAAAAAAACTTTGTCTAGCATCTTTCTGTGGAAATATCTCATATTACAGCATGGAGACCTGCGGCTTATAGACAAGTGTGGCGTGTTTAGCTACAGTTTCTTTTTTGTATTTAAAATTGGTGGGTGCGGCTAATATTCAGATGTGCTCTATAGTCCATAACTTACGGTAAACACACGCAAGGCGAACTCACCTGTGCACAGGCCTGTACTGAAAAGAACGTCCCGTACCGAAACGGTTCAATACAAATACATGTATCGTTACACCCTTGGATGGATGGATGGATGATGGATGAGATTTATTGTCATTCTCATTACAAGTGCAACAACGAGATTGCGCCCACACTCACATTTCCACAGACAAACAGCAATTAATCCACAATTATTACTTGTTTACCATAATAATGGCACACATCAGAATTAATATACATTTGACATTGTTTATGTGCACTAAACTTGAAACAGTCCGTTATCCAAATTGAGGTGATGTAATAATTTATTAATTTATACAGGGCCAAATCACGAGTAATCGCCTCAAGACGCTTCACAGACATTTAAAAGCAGAATAAAATAAAATATGATTAAAACACAATAAAAAAATTTAACCATAAAAAGGTAAAAGAAGTAAAATAAATAAAACGAATAAAAAAAGACACACAATCATATAAAGTACTAATGATAAAACAGGGAGAACAAATGTGTCTTCAGCCTGGCTTTAAAAGTCTCCCCAGAATCCGACTGTCGTATCAGCGCAGGCAGATCATTCCACAGAACTGGGGCATGGTGATAAAAAGCTCTGTAACCCGCTGACTTTTTCTTCACCCTCGGGACATGCGATAGTCCTACACCCTGTGAATGCAGAGCCCTTGCCGGCACGTAGGACTCAACCAGGCCAGCCAGATAGGTGGGTGCCAGTCCGTGAACAATTTTATAGGCCAATAGTAATACTTTAAAATCCGATCTCAAAGAGACCGGAAGTCAGTGAAGGGATGCCAGAACCGGCGTAATATGGTCAAACCTTCTGCTTCGTGTCAGAAGTCTGGCAGCAGCATTTTGAACCAGTTGAAGACCCCTGATGCTGGACTGTGGTAAACCAGAAAACAAAGCATTACAATAGTCCAATCTAGAAGAAACAAAAGCATGAATCAGAGTCTCAGCATCAGCCCTAGATTCATCCCATCACAGGATGGGACGAGTCTTTGCTGTATTTCTTAGATGGAAGAAAGTAGTCCTCGTAATGTCCCTAATGTGGAGATCAAAGGATGATGTAGGATCAAAAATTACCCCAAGGTTCCTCACTTTGTCAGTATGATGTATAACACATGAACGTAGGCTAAGCGCTAGCTGATCAAATTGATGCCGATGTCTTGCTGGACCAAGAACCATCATTTCAGTCTTATCAGAGTTCAAAAGTAGAAAGTTGCTAGACATCCAACTTGTCACTGCTGCGAGACAGTCCTGTAAAGATTTTATGTGGACAGGATTTCCAGCAGCTATCAGCATATACAACTGAGTGTCATCAGCATAGCAATGAAAAGCAACCCCAAAACGCAGCAAAATGTTACCAAGGGGTGCCATATACAGGGAAAAAAGCAGGGGACCCAGAACGGATCCTTGCGGAACCCCGAACATCATGCCCCTAAAATCAGAGGTAGTGTCGTTGCACAAAACACAGTGGGAACAACCAGATAGATAAGACGTCAACCACGCAAGAGCAGTTCCAGTAATTCTGTAACAATTTTCTAGCCTATCAAGTAGAATATGATGATCAACTGTGTCAAACGCAGCACTGAGATCCAGCAACACCAGTACTGTAGTAGTATCCGAGTCCATTGCTTGCAGAAGATCATTAACTACTTTAATAAGTGCTGTTTCTGTGGAGCGATGTTTTCTAAAAGCAGACTGCAGCGGCTGAAAAAGGTCATTCTCAGTAAGATAGTCCACAAGCTGCAGTGAAACCACCTTTTCCAGAATTTTAGAGCAGAATGATAGATTTGATATCGGCCTATAATTTTTCAATACACCAGGATCAAGATTAGATTTCTTGAGTAGTGGTTTAACCACTGCAGATTTAAAACAATTTGGAACAGATCCAGAGTTTAGAGAAAGGTTAACAATTTCCAGCACAATCGGCCCAAGAATGGGCCAAAGATCCTTAAACAATTTTGTTGGTATAGGATCAAATAAACAAGTTGTGCTTTTAGTAGACATCTTGAGTTTCGTCAGCACACCTAGTGAGATACTATTAAATTCCGTGAATCTAGGTAGCACCTCAGTGGTAGTCCCCAGCTCAGTAGCTGGATACAATGACTAGACCAAAGTATGCTGAGATGTGCTCACCCTAATATCTTCTATTTTCTTTTCGAAATAGTCCAGAAAGTCCTGTGCTGAAAAAGAAGAACGACCAACAAGAGGCTGTCCATGAATAAGAAATGCCACCGTATCAAGCAAAAACTTTGAATTATGCTTGTTTTTGTTTATCAGTTCAGAGTAATAGGCCTGCTTCGTAGCCAATAAAGCATGTGTATAATCTAAAATAGCTTCACGCCACGCAAGGTGGAACACCTCTAATTTGGAACTACACCATTTCCGTTCCAACCCTCTAGCCTTCTGCCTAAGGTCACGCAAATAACTATTGAACAAAGGTGTCTGTGCCTTGGGAAGGCATGGCCTTAACAGAGGAGGCGCAATCTTATCAAGTGTGGTTTTTAGCACTAAATTCAGGCTATCCGCAAGACTGTCTACCGACTGGAAAAATTCATCAAGCTTGAAGTTAAGATTTCTGGTGGTCTCGCTTCGAGTTCAGTCAAAGTTGAAGGTTTAATACATCGTTGCAATGAAAGGTTGTTGCTCCACTAAATGCGGCAGCGTAATTGTAAACCTAATAAGCGAGTGGTCAGAGACCGCTGATGGAAGAGACAGGATGTCGATATTTGTGACAGCAAGGCCACGTGCAAGAACCAAATCCGGAGTATTACCACTGATATGCGTTGACCCATGAACTGCTGAAATCCTAATGCATCCATGATTTCCATAAATGTTTTACCAAGGGGATCAGAGGGCTTATTTATATGAATGTTAAAGTCACCAATAATCAAATTGTTGTCTGCACTAGTTGAAAGACTAGAGATGAACGTGCCAAATTCATCTAAAAAAATCAGAATATGGGCCAGAAGACCTATAGACAGTGACAATATAACATAGCTGATTTCCAGTTTTATGACCTTGACAGTACTTAGCATCATGGGCATAACGAAGAATCAGATGCCCAAATGAATATGTGAGTGTGTGGTAGCCGCTGCAACTGGAGTCGCGCCACTGCCAGCTTGGGGGGGACGTGGGCTACAGCTAAAACTGCACCGCCCCCACCGAAGGGGAAAGGAGTGACATTAAGCAGGCGCCGGAAAGGGGAGTGTTGCTGGGGGGAGGAGACGGGTGGGGGGAGGAAATGGAGCATGCTTCAGTCCTGTGAAAAGCAGTTTATTGTCTTTGTGAGTTGAAATAAGAAACAGCCAATGTTCCCCAGGCCAAAAAAAATTCCTCTGGAGGCCTGTAATGTTTTGGTTTGAGCAGTGAAAAACACTTTTTAACAGTTCCACTTGCACAACCAAATCCCAATTATGAATTAAGAATATTCCCAATTATGAATTAAGAATATTCACTGGCCTCTGAAATCTTCAACTTCAGCTGCAAGGCACGCATCTGCTCCAAGATGTCATCCAATTTGCGTCTGAGTTCAAGAGTCATCACAGTCTGAGAAAGCACTGCCTTGCCAATCTCGTTAATCATGATGGACAAGCGAGGGGCTGTGGTTCTTGATGCCGCCGTCTTGCCAATTTTCCGGTAGATAGGGCAGCACATAAGCCAAAAAGTACCAGCCCTGCTACCATAAGACCAAAAATGAATAAATCCTCGACGTCCTCAATGGAGAAAGGCGCCAAGCATGCAACACGCCAGGAACTCCAGGAGTCAAGAACATATCCTGAGGGATACATTCCATCTGGGCAGGTAGGATCCCCCGGTCCTGACCTTCTTGTAGAAAAATGGTGTCAGTAGCATTCAGAGACCAGCAGATCAGTTCCAGTAGATCCAGAATCCAATGTAATTTGAGGAATTCACATTCTGGTGAAGTAGGGACTTGAAGTTTAAAAGCAGAGAACAGAGATAAGGGAGAGTGGAGGAGATGCGATCGATTCCATTATCATTATTATTATTTTATTTCTACTTCTATTTTTTCATTTGATTTTTAAATGGACCACAATGGAAATAAGTATTTTCACTTTTTTATCATCCATGTATTTGTAACATATTTGCAATTGTTTATGTACTTACATTGAACATTAACATATAGATGATTTACCGCCCCATGCTGGAATGGCGTGTGAGTCCAGAATGTAATTATTAACGTCCAGTGTTCAGTGTTGTGAGCTCTCCAAAAATATTAGTCCTACTAATGTTCCATTTTGGCGGCGTTCATCCTTGACCCAAAATACATAAGCATGCCAAATGGCAAATGTCAGCTCACCCCAGTTTTTCTTTCACAGTTATACGCCCGCACGCAGAGCTTTTTGTCTTTTCTGCATTCTGCCGCAACCAGGTGCTTTTATTTTTACACACCCACAAACAGAGATGGTGGCGGAAGACCTCAAAAGCATTACACTTCTTGTTCATGGTATTGGCAACATGACACTTAACTCACTCATGGTAACAGCAACATGACATTTAACTAAACTGACTAAAGCAATTGAACTACAAACCCACAATAAATCAGTAACACTAACAACACTGTTAAACTAACATGAACCACTATAACAACATTTAAAACCCCAAAACCCTGACCTTCCAAGGTGCATTGCAGCACAACATTCATTGTTCACTGTTGTTAGCTAATATCATCAATTTCTCCAAAATATTAGTCCTATCAACTTTCTGTTTTGGCAGCATTCATCCTTGACCCAAAATACATAAACATACCAAATGGTAAATGGCAGCTTTCCCCGGTTTCTTCCTGATTAAAGCCATGCACACGCACGCAAACACGCACACAGAGGCCACTTGGATATTATAATATAGATGATGATAACTTGATATAACAATCATTCATACTGCTTCAAGCATTAAGATACACTAAAATAGAACACACATGTTAAAGTAAAATTACTGTATTTTCCAGAGTATGTCACTTTTTTTTGCTTGTTTTGGATGCCCTACGACTTATACCCCAGATTGACTCATATACCGAAAAATCACAAGTTTATTATTAATAATAGTAATTATAATAACTATTTACACAGGACTTTCCCGGGAGTCAAAGCACAAAACAAAATAAGCTTCAGTAATAAATGCCAGTAATAAAATGTGCACAAAAGTCATAACAGAGAAAAGGGTGCGACTTATAGTCCAGTGCGACTTATACGAGGTCTATTAGACAATAAACCGACCCTTTTATTTTTTTTTTAACTATATGGATTTGAATGACATGCGATTACACCAATCATGCTTGAACCCTCGTGCGCATGCGTGAGTTTTTTCACGCGTGTCGGTGACGTCATTTCCCTGTGGGCTGGCCTTGAGTGAGATGTGGTCCCGCCCTCTCGGCTGAATTCCTTTGTTTCACACGCTGCTCGAGACGGCGCGCGTTGCTTTATCAACATTTTTTCTGGACCTGTGAGGAATATCCGAGTGGACACTATTCGAGAAATTAAGATGGTTTTCGGTGAAAAGTTTAACGGCTAATGAGAGATTAGGGGGTGTTTCTGTCGGTGTAAGGACTTCCCACGGAACGGGACGTCGTGCAGCGCTTCCAGGCGCCGTCGTCGGCCTGTTTCGACCTGAAAACATCCTAATTTAAGGCTTAATTCACCCAGGACGTCGTGAGAGAACAGAGAAGATTCAGAAGAGGCCGGCATGAGGACTTTATGCGGACATTCCACTGTTTAAGGACATTTTTTAATGAAAGACGTGCGCGCAAATCCGCCGAGTCGTTTTCGTGACGACTTGGAAAATCTGTGTGCGCCGCGACAGGAAAAACACCTCCGTGTTGAAAACCATTTGTAAAATTCAGGCGGCTTTTGATGGCTTTCAACAAGTGAGTAACTGAGAAATTGTTTAACAGCTTGGGCATGTTCCAACTTGCCCGTTAAGGTTTCCAACGGAGGTGTTTTTCCTGTCGCGACCCCCCCGCGGTCGGGTCTGGCCCGACATGCGACTCTGCCCGCACGTTCTTTCATTACAAAATGTCCGTTAACAATGGAATGTCCGAATAAACTCCTCATGCCGACTTCTTCTGAAAGTTCACTGTTCTCTGACGACTTCCTGGGTCAACAGAGCCTGAAATGTGGAAGTTTTCAACTTGAAACGGCGACATGCTGCCGCCTCGAAGCGCAGATCGCCGTCAGGCACCGTGGGCCGTCCTTACGGCGACGCTACCAGACCAAAATCTCTCATCAGCCGTTAAAATTTTACCGAAAACCAGCTGAATTTATCGAATGGTGTCCACTCAGTTGTGCCTTACAGTTTTTGAAAAAAATTTTATCAAACAAAGCAGCAGTCTCTGAGCCATTCCTAAACAATGAAAAAATCGACGAGAGGGTGGGCCACTCCTCACTCAAAGACTGCCCACAGGCGAATGACGTAACCGACAGGCGTGAAAAAACTCTCGCATGCCCACGAGGGTTCAAGCATGTCTGATGTAATCACACGTGATTCAAATCCATATGGTTTTTGAAAAAAAAAAATAAGGTTGGATACTTTTCTAATAGACCTCGTATACACTGCTGAAAATAATTAAAGGAGCACATTTTAATCAGAGTATAGCATCAAGTCAATTCAACTTCTGGGATATTGATCTGGTCCTTTAAGTAGCGGCGGGTTGTTAATCAGTTTCAGCTTCTTTGGTGTTAATGAACTTAACAACAGGTGCACTAAAGTGGCAACAGTGAGAGAGCATCCAAAACAGGAATGGTTTTACAGGTGCATGCCACTGATGTTTTCCCACCTCATCTTTTATGATAGATTTTTCACTAGTTTGCATTTGACTAGGGCTAGTATCACTACTGGTAACACGGTGCAGTACCTGGACCCTGCAGAGGTTGCACAGGTTGTCCAACTCCCCCAGGATGGCACATCAATACTTGCCATTGCCAGAAGGTTTGCTGTGTCTCCCAGCACAGTCTCAAGAGCAGGAGGAAATTCCAGGAGACAGGCAGTTACTCTCGGAAAGCTGGAGAGGGCCATAGAAGGTCCTTAACTCATCAGCAGGACCGCTGTCTGCTCCTTTATACAAGGAGGAACAGGTTGTGCACTGCCAGATCCCAACAAAATGACCTCCAGCAGGACACTGGTGTGAATGTCTCTGACCAAACAATCAGAAACAGATTTCATGAGGGTGGCCTGAGGGCCCGACATCCTGTAGTGGGTGCTGTGCTCTCTGGCCAGCACCATGTAGTTCGATTGGCATTTCACATAGAACACCACAATTGGCACGTTGATGAAGCTGTATAACTGGTGATACAAAATGCAAAATTTACACTGTGCACAATTTCTCCAATCACAGCCACAAAACTCTATGACTTCTTTTGGGTTGTCTGGGTGCCTTGGTGGCTTTCCTCACTCTAATTCTTCTTCTTATGCACATCACCTAGTTTTTGAGAACTGTGTACTCCATGCAGATGTGCCATATTGTTTTCATTTCTTCGTGATTGATGGAAATAAAGTCCAAGACATATGGGTTGGTGCTGAGGCTGATTGGAATCCATCAGCAGACTCCAGTTGCTGCGCATCTATTGAGGGATGTTTTAGAGTTGTTGGCAAGTTATCCACATGTTCTTCAGCGGGTTCTTCTTGGAATTCTTGAGCCTGAAGTGGGCTTTATGAAGAAGGTGCAGTGTTCTCTTTAAGTTATTCTTACTCAACAGCAGTAGAATTTTTGCTGAGGAACTCTTCTGGTAGATGTGATCTGAGGTTGTAATAGGGTTTGTTGCCTGAGAGTGCTCTATGAATAAATGAATGAATGAATGAATGAATGACTCTTTATTTGGCACGCGGGCGCACACACATACTTAACAAAAGACTCTCTCATAATTCAAAACAAAACAAAAGAAAACAAAAATTCAAACAATTTCCCAGTTTTGTGCGGCTGAATGTGTGTAGGCTGAAGAAAAAGCTTATAAACGCCCACCCCTTTCAACAGTTGCTATACACACATACAGTAGTGTTCAGAATAATAGTAGTGCTATGTGACTAAAAAGATTCATCCAGGTTTTGAGTATATTTCTTATTGTTACATGGGAAACAAGGTACCAGTAGATTCAGTAGATTCTCACAAATCCAACAAGACCAAGCATTCATGATATGCCACACTCTTAAGGCTATGAAATTGGGCTATTAGTAAAAAAAAAAAAAAAGTAGAAAAGGGTGTTCAGAATAATAGCAGCATCTGCTGTTGACGCTACAAACTCAAAATTATGTTCAAACTGCTTTTTTAGCAATCCTGTGACTCACTAAACTAGTATTTAGTTGTATAACCACAGTTTTCATGATTTCTTCACATCTGCGAGGCATTAATTTTGTTGGTTTGGAACCAAGATTTTGCCGTTACTAGTGTGCTTGGGGTCATGTCTTGTTGAAACACCCATTCAAGGGCATGTCCTCTTCAAATAAGGCAACATGACCTCTTCAAGTATTTTGACATCTCCAAACTGATCCATGATACCTGTATGCAATATATAGGCCCAACACCATATTAAGAGAAACATGGCCCCATATCGTGATGGTTGCACCACCATGGCTTCCACTGTCCTTCACTGTGAACTATGGCTTAAATTCAGGAATTGGGGGTCGTCTCACAAACTGTCTGCGGCCCCCTTGGACCCAAAAAGGAACAGTTTTACTTCATCAGTCACAAACTATCATCCCATTTCTCTTAGGCCAGTTGATGTGTTCTTTGGCAAATTGTAACCTCTTCTGCACGTCTTTTATTTAACAGAGGGACTTTGCGGGGGATTCTTGCAATAAATTAGCTTCCACACAGGCGTCTTCTACCTGTCACAGCACTTACAGGTAACCTCCAGACTGTCTTTGATCATCCTGGAGCTGATCAGTGGGTGAGCCTTTGCCATTCTGGTTATTCTTCTATCCATTTTGATGGTGTTTTCCGTTTTCTTCCAGAGTCTCTGTTTTTTGTCCATTTTAAGCATTGGAGTATCATTGTAGATGAACAGCCTATAATTTTTTTCACCTGCGTATAAGTTTTCCCCTCTCCAATCAACTGTTTAATCAAACTACGCTGTTCTTCTGAACAATGTCTTGAACGTCCCATTTTCCTCAGGCTTTCAAAGAGAAAAGCATGTTCAACAGGTGCTGGCTTCATCCTTACATAGGGGACACCTGATTCACACCTGTTTGTTCCACAAAATGACAAATCACTGACTGAATGCCACACTACTATTAATGTTAACTCCCCCTTTTCTACTCTTTTTTACTTATAGCCCAATTTCATAGCCTTAAGAGTGTACATATCATGAATGCTTGGTCTTGTTGGATTTGTGAGAATCTACTGAATCTACTGGTACCTTGTTTCCCATGTAACAATAAGAAATATACTCAAAACCTGGATTAATCTTTTTAGTCACATAGCACTACTATTATTCTGAACACTACTGTATGTACACTCATAACAACAAATACCAAAAAAGGAAAAAAAAAAGAGCAGAGACACTATAGATTAATTAGTAAACTAAAATATCTGTACATAGCAGAACAAACAGCAGTATAACACACAGATAAAACAGAAGAACAGTAACAAAGTCAGTTAATTTATCATACAAGTAATTACATTGTTTTTATAAAGTCTTTTCAAGCCAGCCAAAGAACCAGATAATTTAATACTATCAGAACAGTTATTCCAGATTTTAACACCTTTTACGGAGATGCAGTGACTTTTTACAGTAGTTCGAATCTTTAAACTGTCAAATACTAATGTTCCTCTCAGGTGATAACAGGACTCCCTCATTTTAAACAGATCATGGACATGTTAAGGCAAGAGTTTATTGTTAACTTCATACATGGTCTGTATCGTAATATAATCAACCAAGTCCCAAAATTTCAAAATGTGTAAACAAGCAATCAGTGGGTTTGTTGGCTCACGATAAGGTTTGTTACTTATAACTCTTATAGCTTTCTTTTGTAAGAGAAGTATTGGGTTTGTGTTTGTTTTATATACAGTGGTGTTCCGAATAATAGTAGTGCTATGTGACTAAAAAGATTAATCCAGGTTTTGAGTATATTTCTTATTGTTACATGAGAAACAAGGTCTTGTTGGATTTGTGAGAATCTACTGAATCTACTGGTACCTTTTTTCCCATGTAACAATAAGAAATGTACTCAAAACCTGGATTAATCTTTTTAGTCACATAGCACTACTATTATTCTGAACACTGCTGTATGTTTCCCCAAACCTCAATGCAGTAGGTCATGTATGGGACAAGAAATGAATGATATAGCATAACCAATGAATGCTGGGAGAGGACATATAGTGCTTTATACAGAATCGCGATAACTTTTGACATTTTGGATTTAACATACTTTATGAGTTTTCCAACTTAATTCATCACCGATTGGTTTGAGTTACTATTTCAATCTAAGCATCATTCAAAAACAAGTTTCTACTTAAGTTCCTGGGCTTATTGTTATGTGTCGGACGCAGCTCGGAGAACCGACCAGCGTTTGAAGGACCCAGTATGAAATAAGCAGAGCACGGTACAAAGGCTAACTGAATTTAATACATAACAGTGATAATATAATAACAAAAAGGTGCGGCCTGGCGTGGTGCGCTCCCAGCAGCGCTAACGGTCCGGAGCCAGAAGCTGTTTCGGACCCAAGGACCCCGCCGACTCCCCCCAGGTGGCCGCAACAACCGAGTCTGTGAAAGAAGGAACCATTATGTGAGTCCACACTCTACACACAGAACACTTAAAGGTGTACAAACAGCAAACACTTCCTGGCTTGATTACTGATCAGCTTCCCAACCTGCAGGCATGGAACATCCAGTTCACAAAACTCCACTGCAGTGGAAGCTGATACGTGACTAACAAACAGCTCAATACAATAAGGTGTGAGGGACACCACATTTACTGACTGTATAACTGTTAGTCACAAAATCTAACGTACCTCAGGAAGTGTGCTGACGAGCGTGAAACCTCACCCCCTCCTCTTTCACAGACTGTGCATCAAACCTGGACGTTCTCAGCATCCGCTGCTGATGAGATGGCTCCCGAGACGACGATCTCACCCGTCTGGTCACAAGGTCGAGTCTCTGGCAAATACACACTGTGCACTCCAGTCTTAAATGCCAACATGTTCCAATCCATCCAGATGCACCACAGCTGTGAGTCCTGACGAGTCGCAGGTGATCAGGGTGAGGTCCTGACAGCCTCAGCAACACAGCCACTCAGTCCCAAACGCACGCCACCTGGGAGGAAAACCAAAAGACAGAAACAAACCGGCAGCCAGGCCCCCCCAGCCATATAACACTTATTTCCGAATGTAATACATTTTGTTTTACCCGAATGAAGCGATAATTTATTTGAATCAAACCAGTGTTGAGGTTTTGTAGTTCTCTATCCATCATGTCCAGGAGTTGTCCCAAATGATCCCCGCTACCAAACACAGTCATATCATCAGCAAAAAAAATAAAAAATATCTCACAGACTTGGAAACCAAACCTATATCATTATTTTACAACAGAAACAGCAACAGCCCAAGGACTGAACCCTGGGGCACCCTACATGTAATCCTTAAAAATTCAGAATTTGTCCCCCCAAAATGGACACACTGATACCTGTTGTGTAAATAGCTAGCTATCCAATCAAGGGCCAGTCCTCTAATACCGTACGTCTGTAATTTGTCCAATAGTAAAGTGTGGTTTATGGTATCAAATGCTTTCTGCAAATCAAAGAAAACTCCTATAGTGTATTTCTTCTCTATTGCATTTGTAACTTGTTCAACAAAATCAGTTGAAGCCAGTGAAGTAGTACGATTTTTTCTAAAACCATACTGCTGTTCACTGAGTATGTGATGTTGAGTTATGAAATCGTTCAGCGTCTTTACAAATATCTTTTCCAGAATTTCCAGGCCTTAAATGCTGAAATGGATGTACAAATGAAATGGGGCTGCACCTAAATTTCATAATCTGTTAATCTGTCAATAAATTTCTTGATTACCTATGCCCATAAAAATGTCAAAAATGGTGAAAAATGTTGATCAGGGTTAACCAGAGCTCAAGGTGATGCCTTCAAAAAACTTGCTTTATCCACAGCCCAAAAATACTAGGTTTACTACCAGATATGAGTAAAGTAGCTGCTAAAATAAACCAGAAAATATTCACATTTAATAATCTGAAGTCAATGAATTTGATCTCATTGTGGTTCATTTTATATCAAGTTTTTTTTCTAAAATTTACTCAAAAACATTTAATTGATTATCAATACAGTTAGTAATTAATGTAATAGTTGGATAAGTTTTGCTGTTGTAAAATGCTAAAATGAAATTAAGTTGACCCTCAACATGAAATATTTTGAGTTCATACATGCGGCAATGAATGAAAAGTCAAAGTAAATGTAAGAAACACTAACCCCCCCCAATATCATCCCAAACTTTTTGATTTGTAATACTGTTCTGGTTTCTGATTTGCTTTATTAGGAAAAACAGTTGTACAAAGTTCTTACAAAGTGTGTCATTACTTTAAAACTCAGTGTTTGGTGAGATTAACTCCACAGCTCCCAGTTTTATCTTTCAGGCATGGTGAGCTCAGCAGTGTTTGCGCATGCACATTGCAGCAATATGCACAATTTAGTTTCATTATTGTATTTATTTATTTATTTTTAGCTTCAACTGAACAAATCACTCCATTGATTTAACACATTTGCAACTGCATTTTAACTGGTTCAAAAGGCAGTGAAAAGCCGAGCTCGAGCTACCTCCTGTTCCTGAAGGCTACCCACTGGCTGCTCCTGGTGCAGAGCAAGTCGTGTCGATCTCAGAGCTCCAGTCCATATTAAGCAGTGACTGTTAGGTGACAACATCAAGGCACATGCCCTCATTAACATATGGGTAAAAAACAAACAAAAACCGCTAAGGAATAAATGTGGGAATGAAAGCGTAAGGAATTAAATTAACAGGAAATAAATAAATATATCTTTAAATGGTAAATAATAAGCAATGTGAACACAAAATAATTTGAGGAGAAATAATGTGCCAAATTATTTTATTAATCTATTTTTCAATTGATGTCCATATTTATTTATTTTCAAATAAACTTGCATATTTAATAATAAGAATTGAGGATTTAAAGCCTACATATATTTATTTATTATTGCACCGAATGGTTCATTCATTCATTTATTTTGAGTAATGGCAGGTTTGGCCCTCCATAACTGGATAGGTGTGTTGCTACATTTCGTCCTGAATGACTCCTTGCTGGATTTCACCTTGAGGTTGTCAGCAAGTTTCCTTCATTGAGGAGATGAAGTTAACAGCATTTCTCAGTTTACAGTGATGTGATGCAGAAGGGAACAGTTTTTGTATGTAGGGAATAATTTGCAGCCTTGAGAATTTTCGTGATTTTTCCAGAATTCTGGATTTTTTAGGATGATTTGGATTAAGTTTTTTTTTTTTTTCCACAAGTGTCTGCTTGGCACACAAAATAAGGCTTGAATTGGGTCTCATTTTGCCTAAAACCCAGGACCTCCTACACCAGGCCCTGGACCCCCAGCCGACTTTCAGGATTTTTCAGGATTTCTCATTCTCATACCTGAATTTGACTTCTGGGCGAAAACATGTTTCTGTAGATGTCACCTCTCATGACATTTTGAAACGGAGAACAGACTGGTTTGGGCGAGGGTCTGAAATTTGTGTTTGCTCATTGATTCTTTCCTGTGTTGTTGTTGTTGTTGTTGTTGTTGTCTGAGGTAAATCTGACTATTGTGCTATTTGTCAGCTGAGAATTTCATCAGCTCAGTTTAAGAGCCTGGTTTTAATGGATGTGAAAGGAAGGGAGGAAGTGACCGTCACTGTGCCTCCAGGAGAGGACAAGGTCTAAAATATGGACATGATAAAACATGAAAGACTGGGCGCCCCTGTCCAACCCCCCCTTAAATAAATGGTGTCCATTGAAGCATGGGTTCTCTGTAACGCCCTGTAGTTTTGCAAGCTGGCAATATATACAGCCTACCAGGTTTGCTAAGAGGACCACTCTCCAGTTGGTAATGCACGGCCTCATTCCTCCTGTCTCATTTTACTCTCTAATAATGGCTTTTATCTTCCACAGCCAGACACTTTTTATACCCCTCCTGCCCTTTACGTTTCCACACTGGTCTTTTGTCAGTGTTGGTGTAGCAGCTCAGTGATTATCACTGAGGCTGGAGTGTTTATCCGCTCAGTTGCTTTTTTTGTTTTTGTTTTTTGTTTTTTACTCCAGACTCATAGAAAGAAATGCTTAAATGTAATTTTTAAATTAAAAACACTGAGACGGTGAAAGTGGCTCATCAAATCTGTGTTGATGCAGGTGCTGCAGAGTGGAACATGCGAGGGGGAAAAACATAAATGAAACGGCTCTGTTTGTTCATTCAACCGTCCTTGACTTTGACAAGGATTTGAGTCGATTGAAATGGTAATTATTCCACTAAATGGCGCGGCGCCTTCATGTCCTACCAATCTTTGCATTGTGCTTCTCTTGAACACGTAGTACAAAAAAATGCAGTGGCGAAAGTTGGCTGGTGAAGAAGCCGCCATTATATACATCTGTGTGTGCATTAATAAGTCATCCCTCTGTTTCACACCACTTTTTCTTTCTCACCCCTCTCTCCATTCTCTCACACCGTTTTGTGTGTGTGTGTGTGTGTGTGTGTGTGTGTGTGTGTGTGTGTGTGTGTGTGTGTGTGTGTGTGTGTGTGTGTGTGTGTGTGTGTGTGAGATCATGCACAGCGCTCCCCTTCCTTCAGATCGCCATATGCTTCACAGTTTTGCATCATTTCGTATGCAACGCTTTAAGGAAGTGCTCGAACCCGCTGAATTTCGACACAGTTCGCTGTGCTGCAGCCTGGAGTGCACAAAATAACTTTTGTTATTTTAAATGTGAGGCACTCACGTTATAGCTGTTGCATAAAAACTATATAATTATTTAGATGCAGTATGGTACTTTTGCCAACTGATTTCTGTATAATTGGGCTTTCCTGCAATATATTGTTACTAACAAAAACAGCTCCATGGGGCCGGGCTTCTGTGGAAATGCTGCAGTTAATGAACAAGATTTGATGTGCATTCTGCTTTTATGACAAACTGGACTAACATAGGTGCTGAAACCAAATCTGCGAGTCTTACATTTGGGCTCGCCGGTTTGATTTCGCGCTGTTCACCAGCAGCCTCTTGTACAGCAAACCTCTGTGCTCTCTGCTGCCGTCTTAAATACTTCTCGCCAATCACCTTGAGAGTGCACGCGGCACATTTTGATTTATTGTGCTGGCCCGGTTGCTTCTCCATCTTCGACCCCAGCTTGTCACAAGGCAGCTATAATTGGGAGATGCTCATGACCCACCTAACACAGCAGCCCAGTTGGAGAGGGTGGCATCCTTGGGAATTCTATCTCTCTTTCTTTTTTTGATCTTTCTTTCTTTCTGTTCCAGGGAAAGTAGGGCACCCAGCAGCACCATTAATTGTTTTGCCCTTTTAAATCTCAAAAAACAGTGGAGAACAAGCGAGAGGGTTGGATGAAGAAATAAAGGACGCAGCCTCACTGTCTTTGCGCTCTCCTTACTTCTAGGAGGCCTCGGATACTTTCGCCGAGTGGGAGAGGCTGATGAAGGGGCTGGGGTCAGGGGCCGTCACCGTGGACAACCCCTTCACTGAAGTCATGGGCCTGGTCACACAAATGTACAAGCAAACAGCCATTGCCAAGGTACTGCAATACCAGATGGTACTATTACATCTTGTTTTACAGCAGCAAAGGTACGTAAGCAGGCGGTACCACAGAGGATGCATTTCTTTGAACTGTAAACAAAGTATCAGCATGATTCCTCGGTAGATAATAAAAGTAATGTTTCAGCTTTAAAGTGGTCATGATGTAAAATTTTCTGGAAGGTGATGCAGGTAATGAGGAGCCTTTAAAACTGAAATTAATCCACAGAGGTGATCCATCCTTAAAATCATCCGTATTCAGATATTTCTGACACGATCAGTTACTGACGCTTGTGGACATCTGGACATCATCTAAAATCCTGGTTACAGCAGTGAAGTTTGTACACGCATGTGGAACCTTGGGGATGTTTGGCATGAAAGCCCAACCCCATTAAAACGTAAAAGGTAGATAAAACCACATTATGCTCAATGGAGCAGGTAGCTGAGTTGATAAGGAGCTGGTCTGCAAATATGTACAGTGCATCCAGAATGTATTCACAGCACTTCACTTTTTCCACATTTTTTTGTTACAGGCTTATTCCAAAATCGATGTAACTCGTTTTTTTTCCCTCAAAATTCTACACACAATATCCCATAATGATGACGCGAAAGATGTGTATATACACTCAACAAAAATATAAACGCAACACTTTTGGTTTTGCTCCCATTTTGTATGAGATGAACTCAAAGATCTAAAACTTTTTCCACATACACAATATCACCTTTTCCCTCCAAATATTGTTCACAAACCAGTCTAAATCTGTGATAGTGAGCACTTCTCCTTTGCTGAGATAATCCATCCCACATCACAGGTGTGCCATATCAAGATGCTGATTAGACACCATGATTAGTGCACAGGTGTGCCTTAGACTGCCCACAATAAAAGGCCACTCTGAAAGGTGCAGTTTTGTTTTATTGGGGGGGATACCAGTCAGTATCTGGTGTGACCACCATTTGCCTCATGCAGTGCAACACATCTCCTTCGCATAGAGTTGATCAGGTTGTCAATTATGGCCTGTGGAATGTTGGTCCACTCCTCTTCAATGGCTGTGCGAAGTTGCTGGATATTGGCAGGAACTGGTACACGCTGTCGTATACGCTGGTCCAGAGCATCCCAGACATGCTCAATGGGTGACATGTCCGGTGAGTATGCCAGCCTTGCAAGAACTGGGACATTTTCAGCTTCCAAGAATTGTGTACAGATCCTTGCAACATGGGGCCATGCATTAGCAATCATGGTGTCTAATCAGCATCTTGATATGGCACATCTGTGAGGTGGGATGGATTATCTCAGCAAAGGAGAAGTGCTCACTATCACAGATTTAGACTGGTTTGTGAACAATATTTGAGGGAAATGGTAATATTGTGTATGTAGAAAAAGTTTTAGATCTTTGAGTTCATCTCATACAAAATGGGAGCAAAACCAAAAGTGTTGCGTTTATATTTTTGAGTGTGTGTGTGTGTGTATATATATATATATATATATATATATATATATATATATATAAACTAAGAAATCACACGTACATAAGTATACACAGCTTTCGCCATGAACCTCAAAATTGAGCTCAGGTGCATCCTGTTTCCACTGATCATACTTGACATGTTTCTACAGCTTAATTGGAGTCCACCTGGGGTAAATTCAGTTGATTGGACATGATTTGGAAAGACACACACCTGTCTACAGATAAGGTCCCACAGTTGACAGTGCATGTCAGAGCACAAACCAAGCATGAAGTCAAAGGAATTGTCTGTAGACCTCCAAGACAAGATTGCCTCGAGGTAAAAATCTGAGGAAGGGTACAAAAACATTGCTGCTTTGAAGGTCCCAATGAGCACAGTGGCCTCCATCATCCATAAATGGAAGAAGTTCGAATTCACCAGGACTCTCCCTAGAGCTGGCCACCCATCTAAACTGAGCGATTGGGGAGAAGGGCCTTAGTCAGAGAGGTGATCAAGAACCCGATGGTCACTCTGTCAGAGCTCCAGCAGTCCTCTGTGGAGAGGAGAACCTCCCAGAAGGACAGTCATCTGTGCAGCAATGCATCAGTCAGGCCTGTATGATAGAGCGGCCAGATGGAAGCCACTTCTTAGTAAAAGGCACATGGTAGCCCACCTGGAGTTTGCCAAAAAGCATCTGAAGAACTGTCAGACCATGAGAAACAAAATTCTCTAGTCTGATGAGACAAATGTTGAACTCTTTGCCGTCATTTGTCCCTTTGAATTTTTAAAACAACAAAAAAATCGGGGTACTTCGTGGATGAATAAGTTTTTAATGTTTACAGATAGATTTTTGCTTCACATACCCGATGAAGGTAACTGTGACAGCGTTCTTTACCGCACATTCCTCTGCTGAGTGCCAAAATGGACTACAGTTTTTCAACATCTTGAAGAAAGTGATAAGTATTTCTCAAGGTCTTTCTCTAAGAAAAATAAGATTTTTCACCACCGAATCTGTTGCTAACATTTTAATCTACATATGACAAGCATCAGCTTTAATTGCAAAAAATGATGCAAACACCTACCCTCTAGGGTGGAGGTAATGAACACATAAACCACGTCCTGTAACCACAGTTACACCGTTTAGGCCATGCTATAGGTGAACAAACTGACATGCAATCAAGATCCTGCAGAGCTCGAAGCCTAAACTACATTTAAACTTTCCGGTGATTTTATACAACACAGCTTCTCTGTCATCATCATTTGAAAACCAGACAAAGTGTCTGATCCACTGCAATTTATCCATCTCTAAAATGAGCTAAAAATTGCTTTCTTATTCATTTTAATGTTTTAGGAAATCGTGTACAACATCATGTTCAGAACATTTGATCGACCACTCAGTGAAATCTCATGGAAAACCATCGCCATGGTAACAGGACCTAATGGCCACCAGTGAACGAAGCACTTAGACAAAGTAGGGAGTTATAACAGAGGTATTATTTAGTTGCGTCCAGCGTGGCATGACTACACCTTATCTCAAAGTTACACTTCACACTAAAATAGCATCTCTGTGATGCTGTTGCTATGGAGACTCAGTCGCCTCTCAGCGTCAAGTGAGTTTTTTTTTTTAATGAGGGAGAAATAAGGAAGCTCAGTGTGGAAGGTGGGCGATATGAGGAAGGGTGAAGTCACAGCACGCAGTGCCTCGCATCTTATTTAAAACAAGAAACTAGCAGCCTGTTTCCTGTTTACACATACCTATAAATTGGGTATTTGTAGTATTTGGCATGTAAATTGTTTCTGTCTTCATTAACCTTGAGGCTAAATTGCAGATGCTAGAAGCTTTTTACACCATGTCCTCCACAGGATGGTTGAATGCAATGTCATATTCCTACTCATCTCTTTAAAACAAACTCTTTATAAGATTAAGCGCCTTGGGGCAACCGTTTGTTGTGATTTGGCGCTATATAAATAAAATTGATTTGATTTGAATAAACTGCCCAACATAGTATCACTTGCCAGTCATCTGCTAGTTCGAGGGCCAGCATTTCTACCAATTAGCCCTACACCCTCAGCACAGAGGAGCACGACCTCGAGGGTAACGAAGACCGAAGATAACCACAGAATGCAATCATCGACGTCCCCGTCACTCAGCCTGCCTCCAAGCTTGGATCTCCTCTGCGCTCGATGTTGTTTGCTGATTGGATTTCTGCTAGGTTTAGCCTAACACCGGACCTCCTTTCATTGCAAAGGCCCCCCGCCCACTCACCCACCTCAGAGCCGGTTCCACCGCCACAAACTCATTTCCTCTCCGATCGGGTTTTTGAGTCAGACACGCTTTCTCTGCTTCAGAAAAAAACCCCGCGTGTTTTCTTCTTTTTTGGGATCACTGGGAGGGGTGTGATAGATTCGCACATTTATGTCAGCCTGACGAGCATCACGGCCCCTGCCTACTTGCCAGTCCGCCTGGTGACTGAGCTGCCAAATGCATTTGGGGTATTTTTACTGCTTTTCCTGCCAAGCATCTGCTCCCAATTACCCAGAGAGGACAGCTCTGATGCTGGACTTTAAAGCAAGCTAACGGGCCGCTTCAGACAGCCGAGAAGTTTGTGCACTAATTAAACTCAACGGAAAGAAACCGGCGAAGCCAAGCCGTCAATAATGAGGACCTGCTAGATCAGAACAGGGTCGGCAGGCCTGGCAGAGAGATTCATTATCAGGCGCATCGGCTAATTATCAGCAAGGCAAAGCAGAGGTTCTCCCACCAGAGCAGGTGTGATGACTGCAGAGGTTGTCAGGTTGCAGGAGGTGTTGAGATTATGGCGGTGGGATTTTACACCACTGAGAACGGCCTGTCTCCAAAACCGTCTAGTAAGGGCTCTGTTTGACTCAAATCAAACCTCGGTATTTCTCACTAGTTGGTGCTATTCTCGGATGCTTTATGGCCTGGGGCTCTTAAATGAGCCGAGCCTGGTGCTCAGTGACACGCTCGTACAGCACATCCACTGCAGCTTTGCAAAAAAAGAAAAAAAAAGTGGAAGGAACGGGCACGGCCATCACAGTGTGATCGCTGGACAGCATTGCATGGTGAAATGATAGATACAGATACCTGCAGGGTACAGTTAACTCGCAAGCAGGTTTCTTTTTAGATTGTTAGATTCCCGCTGTCAATCAAGCTGGGTGCGTGGGGGGGTCACCAGGAACAAACAACAGTGTGGTAAATTTTTTGTTTTTAAGCCATTACTATTATTTTGGTTTACTTGCTTTGCACATACTCACTGCCGAATTTAAATTTAAAATACAAGATGGCATAAGAATGAACCCAGTTGTAACTCGAGAATAAAACTAAGCTTTTATGTGCGGTAGTATTTTTGGATTCCACTTGTCACTTTTGACAGTTTTAGCCTGCATTTTTTTTTTTCAGCCCTGGTTTTTGCAAGTCCTGGAGAAATTCTAGGAATTATATCAAATGTTTTGTTCACACTTTATTGCTAAAATAAGCAAATTTTACAGTACAGTGGAATAGTTTAGAGGAATACAACTCAGTCATGTTTTTGGGTTTTTTCTTTATTTGCATCTCAGTAAAATAACAAAGTTCATGCTAAATTTAAAAAAATAAAGGTTATAGAGAATTTTGCGTGTTTTGCTAACATAGCATACCCTGTTCTCCCATCAGAGGGCTCAGGGTTTGTCACGTGAAATTCTGCCTGAAGAGGAGGGGGTGGGCCGATGCACAAGCATGGCCAGTATCATGTACATCGGAATGTCAATTTCAATAAAACGTCTTTGCGCTTGATTAAATGTATTTCATGTAATTTAATTTAATTGCAGGTGGGCGTATAACCAACTTTTTCCAAAAAGGGAGTGGGGATGTTGCTTGGCCCTGGGCCCTCCAACGGGCAAATACAGTATTCACCTGAATGAAAACCTGATTACTTTGTATGGTTACAGCCAGTGCAGGATTCCAAAAATACTGCAAACGGAATCGATAAAGTGGTCAACATGTTCTTGTAAATGCATGAGACAGTTAACCTTGTAGAATTCAGTTTTTAAAGATAATAGGTGGTAACAGTAAATATTTAATGTACAGTGATTTACACTTTTCATTGTAAATATTGGCTATATACCTGGATGTTTTTCATTGTTTTTGCAGCGTCTTTGCGATTTAATTTTTTAGCATTCCTTTTATTGCTGCATAGCTAAAAAACATCCCTTTTATTAATGTGCTGAGAGTCACCTGATGTGTCCTTTGTTCAGTTTCTTATAAGGTGATTGTTTTTCAACTGGTGTCACTCAATGCTAAAATGTAGAAAACAAAAGTACACACCAAGTTGTGAAATATTGATTTGCTTTCACTATCTGTGCGTTGACAAATGTGCTCTCGTTACTCCATGCGCTATCTCCTTTTAAAATCGGGATCTCTGGCATTCAGTAGAGAATTGATCACTTAGAAAGGATGCCGTGGTGATTAATTGACTTCTTCACTGATCTGGCCGATTCCTCTGTGTCCTACCAGTGAAGTGATGGATTCAGTACCTTGCTTTCATCTGTGTCTATTTCTGTATCTGTGTGTGTGTGTGTGTGTGTCCTGGCCAGGCAGGAGCTGTGAAAGACTACATTAAGATGATGCTGGAGGCAGAGCAGCTGAAGTTCTTGGTGTTCGCCCACCACCTCACCATGCTGCAGGCCTGCACCGAGGCCGTCATTGAGGCCAAGGTAACCTCTGGCTGTCTGTAGGCAACTGAATCTTCTTAAAATATGTTAAAGGGCGAGTAAAAGATGCCTGAAATACAGCAGCAACCAGTGGGAGAGGTGTTTGGGAGCAACTTAACAATTCAAACAGATACTGGCTGAGGTTTGAGTTATGAAAACCAATAAATGATGCCTGGAATTTCTAGGGTGTGGGCAAGCTAAACTTTTGAAAGTTGGGGTTCGAGACAGTTTTGTGGTTAAAATTGACTGGACGGTAACATCACGTAGACAGCAGTATGTAAATGAGGATTTTGCATGTGTTAATGGCCAGAGTGCAAAAAGAAATTAAATCAGTGACTTGCAGTTGTGCACCTTTATTATCCACAAACTCTGCCACACAACTGAGCATGTTCACACTCTGACATTTAATTAAAAAAAACTGAAAAAGAAAGAAAAAAGCCATTTTTGCCAGTGGAACTCACACAGACAACTGTGCACACAACTCTGTGTGTACCACCAGCATAATGAAGTATAATTATTCATCAGTTTGCTTAAATACTGTGGATGGATGGAGAAATAGGAGATTGTTTGTTTGTTGTAATAGCTAGTGCATGAGTGTGTTCATATGCTGTGCATCCTGTAAATACAGCTGTGATGCCACACACAGACTTTGAAATGTGCACCTGTGTATGGACCACCTGTTAGGCATGGAGACTTTTATTCATAAAGAAAGAAGTATCAAGCCAACTTCTGATGTTTATAATGAATGTGTTTTTTTTTTTCTGCATGACATCTGCTGGAACAGCATTCAGGAATAGCCTTTTGCCAAGTGCAGTCAGTTAATTGCAAGCTTTAAAACTCACAATATGCATATGCTATCAGCATTTGCTTAATTTCCTTTTGTCTTTGATAAAGTGTGTTGTGCAAACCTCACCTATTTTCATGTTCCCTCCCAGAATTTTGTGCACTCAGACGGACAACCCCCAAATTGCATTTGCATGAATACAAACTTGCTAAATGGACAATACACAATATTTTGTACATTTGATAATCACCATTCTCAGCATGCAGGTGCATTTGCAGATATTATGGGATTTTCACGTTTTTACACATGTAAAACTTTAGTGCAGGGGTGCCCAAGTTCTATCCTCGAGATCCACCTTCCTGACACTCTTAGTTGTCTCCCTGCTCCAACACACCTGAATCCAATGAAAGGCTCATTAAAAGCCTGCTAACGAGTCTTTCATTGGATTCAGGTGTGTTGGAACAGGGAGACAAAAGTGTCAGGAAGGTAGATCTTGAAGACCGAACTTGGGCACCCCTGCTTTAGTAAATGTGGCCCTGTTTTCACCTAAATTTCTTTGTTTCTCAACAGGCTTTCTCAGAGTTATGAACAACCCCATTTCCAAAAGAGCTGAGACAGTATGGAAAATGTAAATAAAAACAATATGGTAATTTGCAAATCATTTTGAACATATTTTATTGAAAATAATACAAAGACATATGAGCGATGGTGGCTCAGTGGTTATTACTGTTGCCTCACAATGAGAAAGTCCTGGTGTCGCTTCCCACCTGGTCCTTTGCCAGCTGCATGTCTGTCCACCCCCCACCCACCCCCCAATGCTTTTGCGTGGGTTCTCTCCAAACACTCTGGTTTCCTCTCACTTCCAAATACCTACATCTGTTTTGCAAGATTGACACTTTGTTGTTGTATTGTATTTGATGTTTGTTGTTAGTTCAGCCAAAGCAGTTGGTCACCCTTCTTAGTCTGGTCTGCTTGACGTTTCTTCCTCAAAAATGCCAGAGGGAATTTTTGGTACCACTGTTGCCTACGTGCTTGCGCAATTGCTCCAATCACGTTCACATAAGCCTATAACTTCTTCTGGGTTGTCTGGGTTTGTTGGTGTCTTTCCTCACTCTTCTCCTTCTTGCACAGTCACTCAGTTTTTGAGAACTGTCTGCTCCAGACAGATTTACCATAGATTTGCCATACTGTATCATAATTTATGTAAATAAATTCCAAGACATACTCAGTGACTTGAAAATTTTCATGTATCCATTCCCTGAGTTGTCTGAAGAAAACTGGCAATAAAACTGATTATTTACAGGTATTATACCAAAGGGGCTCATTACTTATGCAACCCATCATCTTGGGTTTTATATTTTGAATTCATATATCATATTCATATATCACATTGTAGAGATTTGCTTTGAGTTTGAGTTTTAGGAGGATAATTTTAGAAATTTTTACATTGAGAGGCCTGAATTACTCTTTGTATTTGAAATGGCATAAAGAAATAAAAAAAAATGTGTGAAATACCAAGAGGCTCAATATTCTTTCAAGCCACTGTAATTGCGTATGACCGTATGACAGAACTGCAGTCTGCTGTTGTGGACAGTCGGGCCTGATTATCTCATATTTGGAATTCTGACATCAATCGGGGCTAAAAATCAGTAATTGGAGAATGGCTTAAGATCCAGGCTTGCTGTGATTTCCTAGCCTTAGTCATCTGAATTGTATCTAAATGTTTTGAAAATGTTGAATTTGTAGAAACATTCCCTTATTGTCCCTTAATGTCTCTGGGTCATCAGCCTTTGAGATTAAGAGATGCCTGGGAAGAATTTATGGAGTCATGAGCTCAGTGGACAGAGGTGTTTAGCAATGCTGATATCTTTACAGGAGAATGAAGGACTAAGTCGTTAGTTTCCTGGAGCTTCCAACCTTACTGTATGGTTGTAAGACATGAACACTAACCAGTGACTAAAGGTGACAACTGGAAGTCTTTGGAATGAGGTCCCTTCAGAGGATCTTTGGGTCTTGTTGTTTTGACTTTGTGTCAAATGAGTGGTTACTTAGGGAGGATCAGATGAGGAGTATCACTTGCATGGTGGTGGAGCATCGACTATGACATTTTGTCCATGTGTCTGTGCATGATGCAGCACCCAGTTACGTCAATGTTGAGGACCCCAGTGGCTGGAAAAGGACAAGGGGATGCCCATGTATCACCTGGTTGCGAAGGATGGTTATTTGGGAGAAGTGAGGCTGGACCAGTTGTCTTCATGAATAGTTGCCTTCCAGGATCCGGAGCAGTTCTGTTGTGTGGTGGATGCAGCAGTGTGTAGCATGAGCTCATGCTCCCAGACTCGACTTGATTGCATTATCAGTTATTTTGCAACAAAAGGGAGCAGTGCTGTAGCATGGTTGGTATTACTTTTTGGCACCAGTGCCTTCATTTCTGTCAGCTCTGTTTAAGACTGTGTACTTTTTTTGTTGTTGTTGTTGTAACCACTATGATCTGAGTTGCTCATTAAAAATTACCTGGATGTTTGAAATGTGCAGCATGTTGCCATATTCTTTTCTCTTTAAGACATAATTGGACTTATGCTTGTTTTACTCATTTATTTGCTGTCTGTTTTGTTATTGTAAGTCAAATTGGACAATTCAGTGCAAATTACAGCTGTTTAAATGTGCAGAAATCCATTTTCAGCTCTTTTGTGTGCCCCAATAGTCTGGTAAATGTTATGGCTTCTTATTTCTAAGAAAAGTCTACTTTTTCTTACTCAGAAAGTAAACTTTACTTGAACAACTAATCTCCCAAGGCGTATTTCACAAGTCATCACAAGGAAATGATATCTCTTAACTCGGCAGTGGGAAACTGTGAAAGTGTTTGTGTGTGGGTGTCGCTGGGGTCGAGGGGGTGTTGGTTTGAATGCAAAGAAGCGGTACAGCATGTGATAACACATTCCTCCGTGAGGCACCCGTTCTTTGGTGTGTTCACACCCACCAATTAACGGAGAGAAGCTAAAAAAAGGGATGGCATTCACCGCACTGTGATGGCGTTCTTAGAAGAGATTAAGGCGAGTGGCTGCACTCCAATCGCATCACGTCATTGCCACCTTTCCCGTCCAGAAAGCCCTGTGTGTTTTTCACCTGGTGTTAAACTGGCTAGTGTGTTTTATAAAAGAGCAGAAATTGGTGGACATAATGAGAGAGAACCGACTCTGTTGAAACGAGGTTTATGACCTTCGCTCCCTTTGGGGGAAGCATTAATTTGATGTCAGCGTTACCATGATAACAGCCAAAAGCAGTAAAATTTAAACACTACTTAGAGCTCATTATTCACTGAACAGATTTTATGTTTGAATTTCTCAGAGACTCCCAAGTTTCCAGTTGATCCAATTGAACATTTTGTCTGAAAAAGATCTGAAACACCTGCTTTGACCTTTGAACTTGATGAAATGATGCCTCGCTGTATTTCATTAACAATTCAGCAATCATGAGAAAAAAATGAACGGAATACGAATGAAGAATCACAGCTGAATAATGCAGAAGAGAAATAGTTTTTATTTTTTTGTATGTCAGGATTAATTTCACACCAAACCCAAGTTTATGGAACAGGTCTGAAAATCTGCTTGAGGGGAAGTGATGTAGCATGTTGTGCATTTCATGTGTTCTTTATCATTGAAATTTGAGGTATTTTTTTATTATTAGTCTTTATCTATAATGTGCGGCCATACTGCTGTGCGCACACCTGATACCGTCAGGTCTGAGAAGTTAAACAGTGAAGGTCCCGATGAACACTTGGGTGGGAGACCACTTAGGAAGACCAGGGCCTGCTTGCATGCTTCTACTTGTACTACTGGAATTGGTGGCATAAAAGTTGTCTAATCCCATTGTGCATGTCTACCAGATCCACTGTAGCAACCCGACCAACTAAGGACAGCTGGGAAAAAAAAGTCTTTATCTTTGGTGATGTGCTGCTGAAATGCCTGCTTGCTTTTTTAATTTCCATCTCATTCTGGATAAAGTAGTCCAGATTGAATGATCCATTTGGGTATGTGGTGCTGAAATACAACTATTTCATGACATTTCCAGGTTTTAAATGTATCTGGGGTGAGGATCTAGAGTCTGTTCTTGTTTGAAAAAGGTTTTAGCCTTTTAGATGCTGTTGAACTGTTATTAATATTCTGTTGTACTGTGTCTGTCCATTTATACCATCTTGGTTTTTCCAGAAAATGTCAAGCGGACCTCTGTGTGTGTTCTCAGCATGATTTTGCTTCATATTCATGCAGTCACAGTTCCAGTCCAGTGCAGCAGTAAACAGCGTAAACACACTCTCCTAATGGTGGCCACTGAGCAGCACTACAGGAGCAATAGACCAAAATCAAAAGAGCTCACTTTCCTCGCCACCATGCATTAGTGGCTCCGTGAATGTCATGTTCGCGTTTAATGACCACACAACCTCTGCTCTGTGCATTTGGTCTCCTAAATGGTTACAAAATGGCAGATTTATTGTCGCTCTCATTTTCGTCCAAGAAAATTCATGCAGCTCTCCTGCTCTTTTTCTGCCATGTGTTCATTCACACATCGGTCACTTGGCAAAATACAAGATCATAAAATGTTGCCTTTCTTTGATGCACCAACTCTATACCAACTTTCTTCAGTTTCATGGAAATCCGAACCTTAGTCAACCGAGCAGAACGTGTAATCAGTGATAATTATGTGTCCTCACGTTATTTACATGTTGCTTTTTCAGTTGCACATGCAGAAAAAGAGAATTGCAATTTAGGTTACAAATGGCACTTTCAGCCTTGTGCACAAATAAGACAACTGAGTTAATTTGGCCTAGAAAGTTGTTGTTGTGTGTAACTCTATGGTCACATTAGCTACAAATGACGGTGACAACCAGTTGGCTTTGTCGCTTGATGGGCGTTCCTCGGGCATGCACAGTAACAGCTCCATAAGATGTCTTGTAAATCCTTTTAGAGATATTATCTGGTCACAAAAGTGGTTTTTAATTTAGAAGCTTTTATATCTCGCTAACATTTACAGAATATATGAGAACCTTATTAGATTATACATAAATCGGGCTGGTTCTCCGGATATTCAACCATTTGCTGATGTTATGCTGCCTGTTCACTCGGATGGGCAGCTGGCATGTCATGTCACTCAACATTTGCATAAAATAGAATTCAGGTGTAGCTGGCGGCAGAGTAAGCGCTGTTTCTTGCTGCTGCAAAGTGCTCACTCTCATTGACAATGTCATTGCTTTGCCTCTGTCACTTGCTGCCTCCTATAGCTAATGTGACCATAGGGTTAAATCAAATCAATGAATTTATATAGTGCCAAATCACAACAAAGTCACTCCAAGACACTTCACATTGGTAAGGTCTGGCCTTACCCCACCCGAGCAAGCACATAGGTGACAGTATTAAGGAAAGAAACCTCAAACAGACCAGTCTCAGAGGGGTGACCCACTGCTTAGGCCATTCTAACAGTAGTAGAGAGCATAAAACAAAGTACAAATGAACAAAATTCAGACAGAAACAGCATGTAAAACACAATCCACAACAGTTCTGATTCTAAAAGTCCCAAATTTAAGTTAATGTGAAGTGTTATAGCTCAGCAAAATCATTCAGGCCAGCTCTCTTGGGCAGGTAAGTGGTCATTCAGTGGTCCAGCAATTTTCGGCAGAAACCCAGGTCCTGTTTTGTTGACAGCACCTCAGACAGAGAGAAAGAGAGCAGAATCAGTTGACCCGAGCAATAGCACCTAAAGCATGAATTCCCAGCAGTAAACCAACAGAGAAGCACAGAGGGTACAAATGTGGTTGCCGGCAGCTAGCCCTTTGCTTCGCTAACAGACCCAGAATGTAGATACAGTGAGACTTAGATGTTCTCCATTGTTAACAACAGAGTTTATAAGGAGAGGAAAAATGGTTTGATACTACACAAGTGTGCTCGCCATATGAAAGGGAAAACAGATGCATCTTTAATATACACTTCCATGACTATAGAGAATTGGATTGTTTTAATCAGAGCAGGCAGATTGTTCCACAGAACAGGTGCGTGATAAGAGAAAGCTCTTTGGCCTGCTGACTTCTTTTTAACCTTCGGGACACATAGTAATCCTGTGTCCTGAGAACATAGAAAACTGTAATGTTTGATTAGGTTGACCTGGTAGGGAGGCGCTAATTTTGTAAGTTAGTAAGAAAACCTTAAAGTCAGACCTCATTAATGGAATAAACATGTTCCTTTTCAGAGCTTGTTTTTTCTTTTCAAGAACTTAATAAAAATCAGGTTTCCACTGACTTGAACTAAGTTGTAATGGCTGCTTCTATTCCAGGCTTTGCTGGTCTGGTTGGCCTTGGCCTAAGTGTTTTCTGCTGTGAACTAGATTTCCCACTGAAATATTAATATCTTTTTTCCCCTTTGTGCACCCAGGCTGGTTATGTCCGCATTGACGGCAGTGTTCCATCCTCAGAGCGAATCCAGTTAGTGCACAAGTTCCAGAGCGACCCAGAAACCCGAGTGGCCATCCTTAGTATTCAGGCAGCTGGTCAGGTACATGCGCACACGCACACACACACACACACACACACACACACACACACACACACACACACACACACACACACACACACACACACACACACACACACACACACACACACACACACACACACACACACACACACACACACACACACACAGGCTAATGGATGGATAAATTAAACCTGGTTGTTGGATTTTGCTTTGACAGCAGTAATGAAACACGGGATAAATCCCCCCATAAATTAAGTTTCAAGTGGTTGTTGTAGCCATGAAAACAAAATCTTCCAAGAAACAGTCATAAATCACACTGTATGGCAGGATTTTTAAATTATTCCGGGGTTGATGGTCAGGATGTTAATTGGATGTTTTGTTAATTGATTAATTAATTAATTTATTTAATGTTAATTGCCTGTACAATGGAGGTTTGTGATAAGTTCTTGTTTTGTCTCTTTGTCAGAAAGATGCCTCAAAATATTGTGACTCATTGATGGCCAAACAGTGCCCTGAACTCAGTAATTGCACTCTGGGTGCCCTTGAGTTCCACTTGAGAAATTCAGAAAAGCATCTTCTCTTCACCTATGAGGCAGGAAACTGTTGGAATAAAAAGGATAAAAAATATTACTGTCAAAATGAAAGGGACATTTTTTGTCAGGGGCTACAAGATAATGTGTTTATTTTGACTTGTTGCACAGTTGGGTGCAGAATGTTAATTGTGAAATAAAAGGGCCATTCTTATTATCCCCGCATTTTGCAGCCTCAGTGTCGAATTAAAGGGTTGATCTCAAATAAAAGAGATTCTTTTAAATTTGTATTTGAAAAACATTTTAATGATGCCTTTACACAAGGCTGATTTGTTCCACTTCAGAGAAACTCCACTGGGTCTGTTTTCTAGTTTGCTTGGTTTCATTTAGTCAGGTGTAACAGCTGACATTGAAATGCACATTATTCAATATATGAAGACCACAGTGGGCTTCCAAATAAAGCCTCGAGTTGACTTGTGATATGAAAGGACTGAGTGACAGTGGGTGTACCTTTATCAGTTCAAATATTTCTGAATCCACGTAGCCCTGATAAGAGTCACAGGGGGCTGGAGAGCGTATTTTGGTGGTAATTGGCTGGACAGGTCGCCAATCTGTTGCAGGGCCAGCACTTATACTGTACACAGAGAAACGGATTCACACTCTAACTCACACCTGTGGTCAGTTTAGAGTCACCAATTCACCAAACCTACATGTCTTTGGAAGTGGGAGGAAGTAGCCAGAGAGAACAAATGATAGACACAGTGAATTTATGTCATATATGCATTTAGAATATCATTAGATTGCAGTCATAGGTAACCATGGTAATACAAACTTTGGCCAGAATGTGTATCATTCATGTGTTATGACGGTTTCACATTAAAGGAATAAGTAATGAAAATTAGCAAATGCGCTGGATTTGACAGCAACTGTTCAAAACCACTCATCTAGTTAATAAGACAATATTGTTTTGGTAGCATTAGTACATAATATGGTACAACACGCCTATTTTTAATTGTCCATTATTAATGATAGATGTTCAGCTGGACTAATAATGCCCATAACCACTGTTTCCTGAAGATGACTAAACTTTAATAAAAAGCATGGCCCTGTGTACTAATGATGTGGCATGACCCCAAAATTGTCCGAATGAAGGACTTACAGACTAGCTCCTGTAACATCGTATTGACATCTTGGGGTTCATTTTTAAAACAAACAAGTGTGACATTAATATAATTAAAATGCAACATATATGGGTCAATCTGTATGAAATCATCAGAGTTGTTTTTGCTTTACCATTTCAGATTTGCTTTATATCCTCACAAAATAATGTCACCGTTACCAGTAAAAACATACAAAATTGCACAGAAAAAATTCTGAGTCATTACTTTTGAATATACCTGCTTGGTGTATGAACTATTCAGGAGTTCTTATGATTAATAGAGCTTGAACTACTGCAATTCTTTAGCATTATTTTGTGAAAGTATGAAGCAAATCAGTGAAGGTGACCACTTGTCTCTTGTCAGTATGAAATGTCCACTCTAATTGAAGATTTAATTTAGTTTAACCTTTATTTAATCAGGTTAGTCCCATTGAGGTCGAAATCTCTTTTGCAAGGGAGTCCTGGGCAATTATAAAGTTTCCAATCCACCTAACCTGTATGTCTTTAAATGTGGGAGGAAACCGGACCACCCGGTAGAAACCCACGCAAACACGGGGAGAACATGCAAACTCCACACAGAAAGGCCATAGGTGGGAATCGATCCCATGACCTTCTTGCTGTGAGGCAACAGTGCTAACCACTAATCCACTGTGCTGCCACGTTGGCTTAGATAAATAGCAGCTTGTTGTTTGCCTCTGTCTCTTGCAGATAATGTGACAACAGGGTGATGGGGTCCCAGCCATGCTTGACAGTATTCTAAGCAATGCCGTCCAGGCACTCTGTTGGACAAACTACATAATTTCTATTTGTAACAGTCAGTATGTTTTTTGCATTGTTTATTTAGTAAAATAAACATTTTCCTATCCTCATAAATAACACACATATCAGCCAGTATTACTGACCAAATAATATATTGGTCAGGTTCTAGAATCTACAGTGGGGCCAAAAAGTATTTAGTCAGCCCCTAATTGTGCAAGTTGTCCTACTTAGGAAGATGAAAGAGGTCTGTAATTTTCGACATAGGTACACTTCAATTACACTATGTAACAAATTTTTATTTTTGTTTTGTTCCTGGGTACACAGTGTGTTTTCCTAACCTGTTATGCCTTAAATAAATAGAAAATAGCTGTTATTCCACCGAAACTTTGCTTCTGTGATCAGGACAATGATATTTTGAAATTTGTCTGTTTTCAAGAATATTCTTGATTCGCCTTCACTACTACTGAGTAGTCTTCTAGAATATTCTTTAACTGCTAGAACTGTCCAGAATTTTCTAGAAGTTTCCAGAAATATCTAGAAATTTCAGGAAACTTTTATAACTTTCTAGAATGTTAAAAAAAATAAAATAAAATCAAAGTTTGTGCTGAATGTAGTCATTTTTCCATAGACTTCAGACATAAGCAGTTGAAATATAACACTTAGAAGCCAGGAACAAAAATTGTGTTACATAGTATTATGAGAGACAGGATTTTTTAAAGAATTTATTTGCAAATTATGGTGGAAAATAAGTAATTTGGTCACCCATAAACAAACAAGATTTCTGGCTCTCACAGATCTGTAACTTCTTCTTTAAGAAGCTCTTTTGTCCTCCATCTGTTACCTGTATTAATGGCATCTGTTGGAACTCGTTATCTGTTTAAAAGACACCTGTCCACAGCCTCAAACAGTCAGACTCCAAACTCAACCATGGCCAAGACCAAAGAGCTATCGAAGGACACCAGGAAGAAAATTGTAGATGTGCACCAGGCTGGGAAGAGTGAATCTACAATAGTCAAGCAGGTTGGTGTTTAATAAATTAACTGTGGGAGCAATTGTAAGTAAATGGAAGACGTATAAGACCATTGATAATCTCCCTTGATCTGGGGCTCCACGCAAGATTTCATCCCGTGGGGTCAAAATCATCATGACAATGGTGAACAAAAATCCCAGAACTACACGGAGGGACCTGATGATGAATGTCCTGCAGAGAGCTGGGACCAAAGTAACAAAGGCTACACACTACACAGAGAGGGACTCAAATCCTGCAGTACCAGGCGTGTCCCCCTGCTTAAGCCAGTACGTGTCCAGCGCGTCTGAAGTTTGCCAGAGAGCATATGGATAATCCAGAAGAGGATTGGAAGAATATCATGTGGCCAGATGAAACCAAAATAGAACATTTTGGTAAAAACTCAACTCGTCATGTTTGGAGGAAGAAGAATGCTGAGTTGCATTCCAAGAACACCATATCTACTGTGAAGCATGGGGCTGGAAACATCATGCTTTGGGGCTGTTGTTCTGCAAATTGGACAGGACGACTGATCCGTGTTAAGGGAAGAATGATCGTGACCATGTATCGTGAGATTTTAAGCCAAAACCTCCTTCCGTTAGTGAGAGCATTGAAGATGCAACGTGGCTGGGTCTTCCAGCATGACAGTGATCCCAAACACACCGCTCAGGCAACAAAGGAGTGGCTCCGTAAAAAGCATTTCAAGGTCCTGGAGTGACCAAGCCAGTCTCCAGACCTCAACCCATAGAAAATTTGTTGAGGGAGTTGAAAGTCCGTGTTGCCCAGCAACAGCCCCAAAACATCACTGCTCTAGAGGAGATCTGCATGGAGGAATGGGCCAAAATACCAGCTACAGTGTGTGCAAACCTGGTGAAGGCTTACAGGAAACATTTGACCTCTGTCATTCCCAACAAAGATTATGTTACAAAGTATTGAGTTGAATTTTTGTTATCGACCAAATACTTATTTTCCACCATAATTTACAAATAAATTCTTTAAAAATCCTACAATGTTATTTCGTGGATATTTTTTTTTCTCATTTTGTCTGTCACAGTTGAAGTATACCTATGATGAAAATTACAGAACTCTCTCATCTTTCTAAGGAGGAGAACTTGCACAATCAGGGACTGAATAAATGCTTTTTGGCCCCACTGTATGCCTGGGGATGGTGCCAAAACTTTTATTTGGTACTGCAAATTAGTGGTGGTTAACCTCAAAAGCACTGCTCCAGAATATTTTGAAACCTCTCAAACATTATTCTACAGCAGAGTTGCTCTGCATGCTTTCATGTCTTCCTGCTCTACTCACACAGGATTATTGAACTCTAGTGTTTTCCCAGCTGAGCAGGGAGAGTGGTGAAAAAAAAAACAAACAAACATGCAAGGCAGGTGGCCTCTCGGAGCATAATTGTGCAGCTCTGTTCTAGAGTCTGTATCAGAATTAAGACATCATGAGCTGTCTAAAATGGTTCCTCAATATGTCAACTGATTTTAAACAAATGCTTTGAAACAAAACCTACCAGTTGGTTTGGTATTGAAAAATGAAAACAAGTGCACCGACTTTTTTTGAATTTTACGTTTAAAGTCTGCAGTCAGTGAGTGCATGGCCTGTATGTGCACACACTTACTCGTTTCCATTTGAGGTTGGTCCATATGCATTTTTGTTCAAATCAGGTTTGTATGTTGTATCTTCTACAGGGTTTGACCTTCACTGCTGCCAGCCATGTGGTGTTCGCGGAGCTCTACTGGAATCCTGGCCACTTAAAGCAGGCAGAAGATCGCGCCCATCGCATTGGGCAGACCTGCTCTGTCAACGTCCACTACCTCATTGCCAAGGGCACCTTTGACACGGTCATGTGGTCCATGCTCAACAGGAAGGTATGGCAGGTCCCATTGTAACAACAAAGACTGGAGGTGTTTGTGTTTTGATTCCTCAACTGAATTTCAACTGCTGTCTTTAATTTGAATAAATAAAATGACAAACTCAACCTTAATTTAAAATTCTTCTTCTTACTTATAAGGTTTTGAATAATCAGGTCCCATCTTATCTTAGGGACCTCATAGTACCATATCACCCCAATAGAGCGCTTCGCTCTCAGACTTCAGGCTTACTTGTAGTTCCTAGGGTTTTTAAGAGTAGAATGGGAGGCAGAGCCTTCAGCTTTCAGGCTCCTCTCCTCTGGAACCAGCTCCCAATTCAGATCAGGGAGACAGACACCCTCTCTACTTTTAAGATTAGGCTTAAAACTTTCCTTTTTGCTAAAGCTTATAATTAGGGCTGGATCAGGTGACCCTGAACCATCCCTTAGTTATGCTGCTATAGACTTAGACTGCTGGGGGGTTCCCATGATGCACTGAGTGTTTCTTTCTCTTTTTGCTCTGTATGCACCACTCTGCATTTAATCATTAGTGATTGATCTCTGCTCCCCTCCACAGCATGTCTTTTTCCTGGTTCTCTCCCTCAGCCCCAACTAGTCCCAGCAGAAGACTGCCCCTCCCTGAGCCTGGTTCTGCTGGAGGTTTCTTCCTGTTAAAAGGGAGTTTTTCCTTCCCACTGTTGCCAAGTGCTTGCTCACAGGGGGTCGTTTTGACCGTTGGGGTTTTTCCGTAATTATTGTATGGCCTTGCCTTACAATATAAGGCGCCTTGGGGCAACTGTTCGTCGTGATTTGGCGCTATATAAATAAAATTTATTTGATTTGATTTAAGATGCATCCATACTGAAGATGTAGACCTAATTAATTGTCTGTTTAGTTGATTATGGTCACACATAGTCTGGAGAATGCAGCACCATATGCAAATATCACTTAAAACCTGTCATATGTAAGTGCTAGTTAAGTAATACTGTTATTATCACAGGTTGTTGGACGTGTCATCTGTCAACACTGAATGCATGCTAATGAATGGATAGAGAACTCAGATGTATATCTGTGAAATTGATTTGCATATGAGAACAGCTTCAGGGATTTGTCTTAATAATCATAGCTGTTAGGATTAGTAATTAAAACAGGTTTTCTATACAACAGCCTCCATCACCAAAGTAATTTGTATTGAAAAACAGTTTAACCACCACATAATGAATTTGAGTAGTGTAGAGGAACAAAGAACAGTGAAGCGCTTGATGTCCCTTATCATCCTCCAGGAAACCGTAACAGGCAGCACTCTGAATGGCAGGAAGGAATATCTGAAGGCTGACGAAGGCGATAAGGACAAGTGGGAGTTCCTCAACTTTGCCAGTGTGTGGACTCCGAGTGAGTTGGTGCTGCCACTGGAACGAAACACAGGACATGTCAACAAGGATGTGTTCTTCACTCATGTGAGTCTGCTCGAAACGTTAATCTAACTTTCAGGAGGCTAATCAGATAACGGTTTTAGACACCCTACAGACATGTGGTATGAACTGTGTGCTTTTTATGCAACTCCATGTTGCTTCATGACAAAAAGGCTGTGGTTCAAACCACATAGGGCTTTCAAAAACGAAAAAAGAGGGTTATTAAATTAAGCATGAGCCAGAGCATGGCAAAGTGGCATGGGTGTGTCTTGCTGCATTCGCCGATGTGCAATGACGTGATGGTGATGCAAACAGCTGTGTTTTTCCACGAATGAATACAACGTTGTGTTTTTGAGTAGTAGAATTATTTATCATGAGTCATAGTGCTCTCGAATTGTTGCTAGCAGCACTTCATGATGGAAATCTCAGCTCTTCTTCTGTCTTAACCCCCCCCACAAAAATAAATAAATAAATAATACAGCCGCAATGACTGAGGGTGTTGAACCGCTATCGGCAGGTGGCTTACAAAACTGGTCAGTTGCAACTCACACGCACTGTTCACATGCGTCACATATATGATTAGCACGGGCTGACAGCGCAGTATTCACCAAGCCTTGTGTACGAAGGCTGTGCAGCCTGTATATGACAAGTACGACCTGTATTTTTTCACACATTTCCCCCAGATACTTGTGACATGCCTGCGGGCTGCCACTCCCTGCGACCCGTACGTGACCACCACACGTGGAGTGAATTGTGAAGCAGGCTTTAGTTAATTCTGGTGTAAAGCTGAAGACAAGAAAATAAATGCTCAAACATAAATTCAGTAAAAGCAGTAAATTTATTTAGCATAATTTTTCTTTTGTGTTTAACTTGCAGGCATGTTTATAGTGCAGCTGAATATGAGAGCCTTTTAAAAACTTTTACAGCAGTAACAAAAGCATCACAAATGGGACACTTTACTTTGCATCACTCTGCATTTTCAATTGTAAATAAAAGCGCAAAACTGAATCATGATCAGTAACATTTTGTGCTGCGACTACATGTCTCAAAATCATGTCAAGTATCAACAAGTACAGTTGAATGCTGTAAATGGTCCCCAGATAAAGCAGGGGTGAAGACTCCTTCTGCTTCTGCTTCTATATATTTGTCCCAAACATCAAACTGGCCAGCATGGTCCATAAACTGTTAGGGAGTGTATTTTGTTTTATGTGTTTTTGAAGCAGAAGGTTAATAGCTGTCTTCAGTGTCACTGGATAAAACTGATGCTGACAAACATGGTTGTGCTCCAGGAAAATTACATTTTACGGTCATTATTTATTTATTTATTTATTTTTAGAAATAAAAGCCTGCTGCCTGTCTTGTTTTTGTTAGTCAGCAGATTTGCATTCCATCTTACTCTGTAATACTTTAGCACACACACAAAAACAATCTTTACATGACATCAACAATTAACATGAATAGGTTGATATTCCGGGTAGCACGGTGGCTTAGTGGTTAGCACTGTTGCCTCACAGCTAGAAGGTCATGGGATCGATCCCTATCTGTGGCCTTTCTGTGTGGAGTTACATGTTCTTCCCGTGTCTGTGTGGGTTCTGTCTGGGTGGTCTGGCTTCCTCCCACATCCACGGGCATGCAGGTTAGATGGATTGGAAACTTTATAAATAGTCTGCAGGTGTGCATGCGGGTGTGAATGTGTTTGTTTGCCTGTATGTGCCCCTGCGACAGACTGGCTTCATGTCCAGGGTTTACCCCGCCTTACATTCTATTGCCGCGTTCACACCGCGAGCGACGGCGGCGACAGGTTGCCATGTAATCCCTATGGAAGGACGCGTTGTAGTGCCACAAAATTTCAAGCCACGCAATGCGACGCGAATGAAGCAATTTTGAGCGATTGCCGCATTTGTGGCGCGATATCGCATCGCATTGCCCTCCTTCCCAAGTTGAAACTGAACTTTTTTGTCTTGTCGCGTCGCAATGACCAATCGGGGACTGGATATGTAGTGACGTGGAGATGTCTGGAGTTTATACTTGTACTTGATGTGGACATGTCCTGTCTCTGGCAGCCAGCCTGTGAGCAGGACCTATGTCCCTTTTGTCCTTTATTTCACAATTATGACAGAGTTTGAGGGGAGAGTGAGCAGCAGCACCGCAGCAGTGGCAGCAGCTGTTTTTTTTGTTTGTTTTTGTTTTTGTTTGTTTTGTTTTTTTTTTTACGTGTGCGCGCGAATTAATCGTCTGTGAAGATTATATTATTTATTAACTACACAGATGTATAATAAAACAAATGGTGACTGGTTTATAACACAATAAGGACAGAGTTTGAAGGGAGAGTGAGCGGCAGCACCGCAGCAGCCAGTTTTTTTTTTTTTCATGTGCGCACGAACAAATCGTCCGTGAGATAATTTTATTAACTACACAGATGTATAATAAAACCAATGGTGACTGGTTTATAACACAATTATGATAGTGTTAGAGAGGAGAGCGAGGAACTGCAGCAGCAGCAGCCAGTTTTTTTTATTTTTTTTTATTGTTCACATGTGCTCACGCGAACGGGACAGGAGGTCCTAAAACTGGGTCCTGGAGAGGCAGAAGTACTGCTGAAAGTGGCCATCATCCAGACGCAGCTCTTACAGCTAATGATGAAACACCCCGAATTGGGAAAGGTGCCACTGGCGACGTTTGTCAGCTTTCCACAACAAATAGAGCACAGCAACTTGCTCCATGTGATCAAGGTCCGGCATGTTGACTTGACGACGAGCGGAATGGAAGCTCCTCCTATTTGATGATGCATTGGGGTGAATTTTCGCAGTGAAAGCAGAGCGACACATCCTGGCGATCGTGGTGCATCCATCGCCAGGCGAGAGACTCGAATTTGTGGCGTCGCGTCTCGTGTGGTGTGAACGCGGCATAAGACTGCTGGCAGTCATAGGGTGTGTTAATGGATTAGCTTTTCAGTTAACTTTGAAAACCATAAGTGGACCAAAATTCACTTTTCGCTAAATTTAGTTCTGCTAACTCTTAGTCCGCTAACGCTTCTTTGCTGGGATAATTAGTAAAACTGAACGGTAAAAAATGTTTGTAAATCCTAAAATTATACATGTTGGTTCCTGTCTGTTATGTGTTTTGCAGCAGTCAGGCAGCTGTGAGGAGCTGAGCTGAAATCTACCCCAGCAGAAGCGGCCTGGCTGCCAGGCTGCTACAAAAAAACTAATTTACATTCAACATACAGTGCCCCAGACGTGTGGCAGAAGACATCAAATGCAGAACAGTTTTCACTTATGGTTTTGATTTATAAACAAAACTAATTGTCAACTCTGTCATTTTTACAAAGTGAAAATATAACACATATCTTTTAAAGTAATGTGCTAATTCTGAAGGTTTGAACATTAACACACGCTGATGCCAAAAGGCATTATGGGAAAATACAGTAACTTGTGTGTTGGGTTTTGCAAATAAATAAACCAACCAACCAGTTATGAGAGAAGGTGTAACGTGTGTGTTGGTTTTTCAAATAAACATGTATTTGTAAATATGTCAATTTTTCCGTTTGTAAAGGCATTTGCAAAACTGAAAATTCTGTTGAAGTGTGATTCAGTGCAACAAATAGGGACCGTGTGATATTTGGGCGCTATTCACACTGCCATCCATTAGATAGCAGTGTGAATATTTGGGCGCTATTCACACTGCCATCCATTAGATGGCAGTGTGAATAGCCCCAAAATATCACACGGTCGCTATTTGTTGCACTGAAATACACTTAACAATTTTAAGTTTTGCGAATGCCTTTTTTTTAACAAATAAAAAATTACATTTACAAATAAATAAACCAACCCAGCATGTGTTAATGCTCAAACCTTCAGAATTTGTGCATTACTTTAAAGTTAAAGATATGTGTTACATTTTGACTTTGTAAAAATGACAGAGTGGACATTAACATAGATAAACTATCTGAAATTAATTTTGTTTATAAATCAAAACCATAAGTGAAAACTGTTTTGTGTTTGATGTCTTCTGCCAGACATCTGGGGCACTATATGTTGAATGTAAATGACACATACAGCAGTGGGCAGGGCGCACAAAGACAGAAGCTCTGACTCGTTGTTTATGTTGGGTTTGTGATCGCCTTTGATTCTACTTATAAGCATCAGCGGTGCTTAAACTCAAAACTGGCTTGTCAGTAGCTGATACTGTATCACAGTCAATACTAAAAGTTAGAGGTTAGCTGTAGCTTCCCCTAAATTTTTTAATGGTTTTTCGGTTTAGCGTTATAAAAGTTAACATTTCAGTTTGTGGATTAGCGGTTATCAAAGCTAACTTTTTGGTTAGCTGTGCCCACCACTGATATTCTGTATACTCAAACAGCATGATGTTTTTGTTTCGGCCGAAGGTTTGGAGTTTCACTTTGCTCCTACTTGATGTGTGCCCTTGAAAATTCACACACAACTTTACATTGGCATTGGTTTCTATTTGCTTAACTTTCATTGGAATTCTGCCAGAATCTTAAAAGTTATTTGGGTTCAAACCATTACCCTGTTGGACAGAGATCAAAATTTGCCACATAAATTCTCCTTGGTTTGAATTGGTGCATGCCACTGGTTTCTCATTGATGTAGGTTGCTCTGAGAAAAAGGCCAATAAAGAGAACTTGTGTGCAGATTAATCAATTTGAGCTGTGCATGGTTTAAGACAGTTTGTATCACTCTGTTTCTGCAGTTTGAGAGGGAAAAGCAGCACGACATCCGTTCATTCTTCTCCCCAAGCACCGGCAAGGAGAAGAAGAGGAAGCAAACAGAAGATGAAGAAACATCTCCCTCCGTCTTCCCAGAGTTGACCGTGTCACTGACTGACAGAGAAACAAACTTTGATAAGAAGGAGAAGGAGGAAATGTCCTCCAAAAACTCAACTCCACCAGACCAAGAATTTTCTCCGCTGCTGAAGAGATTGAGAACGCCTCAAGCCAGCTCAAGCCCCAGGTCTTGTTTTCAGGGAAAGCGAAGGTTGACGATGGGGAGACTTGGCTCCAGCAGCTCCAGTGGTCTGGTGTCCCTGTCGGAGGACGTCGCAGCCACAGAGACATGGAACTGCGTCGCCTGCACCTACTCCAACAGCAGCCTGTTGCCTTACTGTGAGATGTGCGACTTTCCGCGCTCGTCTTCTGGTGAGTTTCGTTTCTGGTGGGATTGGTACTCTTGAGGGTTTATTGGAAATGTGATAATAATCATCTGATATATGATTTTTGCATACACAAACTGGATTTAGTCTATGTATGTGATTACAAAAAAACCTGGATTCCATTAAGAAATGAAAAAAGAAAAAAAGGACAATAATTCCATCAGCTCTCGCTTGGCGAGAAAAGAAGCACCTGAAACTCCAATCCATTCACAGCGTTATTTTTCTTCCCGTCAGTATTAATCGCAGCAGCCTGTTGACATAATACTTTTGAACAGCATTACAGATTTCACCAGATGGAGATGCGTGATAACAAAAGAGGGAGGCAGGCTTTCCAGAGTCTGAAATAGCTCTGCTCTGAGAATATTGTCTGTCTCTCTCTCTCTCTCTCTCTCTCTCTCTCTCTCTCTCTCTCTCCAGATGACAAGGACACAGTATAATTCTCACCTGTCAAGCTGAGAAAGCGAAAGAGAGAACAGGCGCCTACTATTGCTGCAAATGTCTCACACAAAGTTGGAGAAAAAGTTGAGCGGCTCTAGCTGATATCTCTGACAGCCTATGATTGTATCTCACGAAAGAAAGTTGGGATGGAAGTCATTATGACCTGGCAGGCTGCAGGTTCATGCTCTGTAAAAGTCTAATGTTCCGAGATAAGTCGGAGCATTTCAGAGGTGATATAACATGCTAACACAATCGGACGCTTTTCAACCATGGTAACATTTGAGAAGCATTAGGTTGAGTGGTATGTTAGTATTTAGAGGCTGTGCAGATTAAATCAGACAAGCTGATATTTTGCAGTTTTTGTGATGCTGCAGCTTGAAATTTTGCTTTCTTGCATCCAGTCTAACACATTTTGAGTGATTATAGTTGTCAGTTGATTAAAATGGGCGCGTACGCTGCACATGATAAACACCAATTCTCCATTTCATCACTTTGAGTGAAGGTGGCAATCTACGCTGGTGGTTGACAGGAAAGATTCATGAACCAAAAAGATATGACAGGCTAAAACACACAGCGGTATCATGTTTGTTTTGTACTGTTTGTGGATGTGTAACTCTGGCCTTTTGAGATGGTCACAGTCCATAAGCATTTGGACAGAAACAATTTTTGTACTCGAGCACAGTAGATACAACAACATAGTTTAAGGATTGTTGCCAATATAAATCTTCACTTTTATCACTGACTGTGTCTTTGGCTTCACTTGTGTCCATTATTTAGAAATGCAAACAGTATGGTACTGTATGATGAATCTGTAGTAGGCATTTTTCAAAAAATGAAAATACTCCTTGGTGGCACTCCACCATAACGCTGTACAACTGCTGATGCAACAGACAAAAGTTGCACTGTGCACAGTTTCTCCAGTTGTGCAAGCCTATAACTCTTTCAGAGTTATGTGTGTCTTGATGGCTTCTCTCTGAGTTGTCATGTGTGTCTTGGTGGCTTCCCTCACTAGTTTCTTTCTTGCACATCCACTCAGTATTGGAGAATTGCCTACTTCAGACACATTTACCCCACTGTTTGCACAATTAAAGCAGACAACCATCCACAACTGACAGGGCTAGGAGAGGTAATCCAAAGCTATTAATAGGGCTGGCTTTGGCCCAGTATGTCAGACAGCATTAATACATTGTCTGGCGTATAGGATACGACCACTCCTCCTACATCTTGAAATGACTGTTGTATTCTTACAGCACAAAATTATGTGCACACATATAGAACAAGATTGGTGACAGCTGAGAACGTTTGTACTGAAAATTTAGCATTGAAAAACTAAACTTGAACTGGGACAAATTTGGCATTAAACACATTGAAACTAGAGCACCACGCTCATAGAGCGCCAACCGCTGCCAGCACTAGTTTCCAACTCCACAAATTTTTACTTTGGAAAAAATGTTCAAAGTCATAGTCCTGTTAGAAGTGGCTTTCCATAAGCTCAAGTATAATACAAAATATAGATCAAAAGGGCAGCAGCACATTGACTTAGTGGTTAGCACTGTTGTCTCACAGCAAGAAGGTCATGGGATCGATTCCCACTTGTGGCCTTTCTGTGTGGAGTTTGCATGTTCTCCCTGTGTTTGTGTGGGTTCCCTCTGGATGCTACGGCTTCCTCCCACATCCAAAGACATGCGGGTTAGGTGGATTGGAAACTTTAAATTGTCCATAGGTGTGTGTGGGTGTCTATATGTGGCCCTGCGACAGACTGGCGTCCTGTCCAGGGTGTACCTCGCCTCATGCCCTGTGACCGCTGAGTTAGGCTCCAGCCCCCTGTTACCCTCAGTTGGAGTAAGCGGTTGAAGATGAGTGAATGAAAGTGAGATCAGAAGGGCTTTTCAGTGTTAAAATCAAATATCCATTAAATCTACAATACGGATCAGATGCAGATCAAACTTTTCATCGAGAGTGCCAATTTGCATCTTATTGTCACAAATGAGAGTGATTGAGACACTTTTGTTTGAGATATAATGCAAAATGTACTTCAAATGGGCTTTTCAATATTAAATTCAAACGTCCACAAAATCCACAATCCAGACCAGATCAAACTTTGTCAGGCGATAGTGAATGCCAGTCTGCACCTCACTTTAAAATATGAGCGTGATTGGGGCACATTTGATTAAGATATAATGTAAAATATAAATTAAATGGAGTTCTCAATGTTAAATTTAAATGGCCACAAAATCCGTAATCTGGATCAAATCAAATTTCAATATCAATAAAGGATACCATCCTACACAAAGCTCTCAGATATGAAGGAAATTTGATGTTTTTTTGACAGTTATGAGTTTTTGAAAATGCATTCAATGTTAGAGATAGGGATTTTTCCAAGATTTTTCCAAACTTTGCCCTTTGACCGACCTTGAAATTTGCATCAGTTCTTGCAGGATATAAATCTTAAGAAAAAAAATCTCATAGCGATATATGAAAAACTGTGATCTCCAGGCTGTGCACAAACAAGCAAACAAATGGGCGAAAACATAACCTCCTCCAATGTAAAAAGTTGCATTGTACTGAAAAAAACAGTACAGGGACTGAAAAAAAAACACAGATATTAACAAAGTTATATTGGCTAAATTTAGATTTTTTTTTTTTTTTTAAGGAAAACCTGTAAATTTTATAAATGCGAGTTTTTACACTGACAGATTATTTTACACTGAAAATTTATTTAAAATGATACTGATTTTCATTGGGGGGAAGGTTCAAGGGGCAGGGCTGTAGAGCACAATTTCCTTGGAATATTGTATATTAATAATTTTCATAAAGTGAGAAACATAATTCTTCCTGACCTACTGTCCACCTGAAACCAGTGGCTGCCCAGCTGACCTGTAACACTTCTGCAGTGACTTTATACTAGTCATTTGTGGAGGCGTTATAGTTATTTTGAGCAGACCAAGGATTTTAGTGGACAGCAGGTCAAGAAATTGCTAGATCTCACATTATATGCAAATTACATGGAAATTTGTTTTTCCTCTTCTGAAATCGACACGGGGACAAAATTATAAGAGCAGGGTCAGAAATGTAAATACACCTATTTAGATTATTAATGTAGTGGTGCTAAAAGTTCTGCAACACTTTTTAACATGACAACGTCAAGTCCTCTTAACTTTCTATTAGTGTAAATTTTGACTTCTGTGATAGTAATCTTTGAGTTGACCAACATATATTCCAATGGGAAGGTCCAAGAAGCTCAGTGGAAATGTAAGAAAAGGGAGCTTGGATTTACATCGTGAAGCCATTTCGAAATGACTGCAGATTCCATGATTTTCAACTCAGACAATTCTATGTTGGTACAAGTTACTGTGATGAGCAGCCACTTTGCCAACGTCTGTAAAAAGACCCAAATCATCACCCTCAGCTGAGAGCCATTTGGTTTGGATGGTCAGCAACCAGGGCACATGCCTACCATGAACTGGAAGCCACTAGAACTGGAGTGTCACTGTGTACATTGTGTAGTGGACACTGTGTACTGTTTTACGTCACCCTGGACTAGAAGCTGCTGTTCAAGAAAGAATGTCCTGATCCAAAATTGACAGCTTCAAGTTCTACTAAAGTCAGCGCATGTACAAAGAAAAACCTTCTGGTGGAAGGTTTTATGCTCAGATGGGACAAAGAGTCGTTTGGTCAAAGTGACCAGAGATATACGGTCCTGGTGAGAATTACTGGCACCCCACTATTTAAAGTATGCATTTTAAGAACAAATTTCTGAACATGGTTTCTCTTCTAAAATATGTTCAGAAATAAATAAAATAAACCAGTTTTGTCAAACTATTTAAAAAAAAAAACAAAGTTATTGAATAGAAACAATAATACATAAATATTTTCATAAACTGAAATAAAATTGTAGATATAAAATGTATGCAGTAAATCATCACTTTCACACCAGGTTTTCTCATTACACAGTGACTGAATATGTCCTCTACTTTACTTGCATCAATCATCAAGAAATACATACAGATCTGTGTGGAGTAGACAGGAAGAAAACAAGTGATTGTGCAAGATGAAGACTAGTGAGAGAAGCCACCAAGACATCCATGACAACCCTGAAATCTGTTGTGAGCTGCTATGGATGTAATTGGAGAAACTGCACACAGTACAACTTTTGTCTTACAGATTAATGCTGAAGTGGGGCAGAGAAAGATGTCCACACAAAAAAAACTGACCACATCTAAGCTTTCGTCTCTTATGTGCCTTCTGGTAAACTGTAGCTGAAATTTCATGTTTTCTTTTCAAGAAAGTCCTCCTATTCGCCACTCCAACATGAAGCTGTGACTGCTGGTGCAACAAACAAAAGTTGCACCAGTTTCTCCAATCACATTCACAAATGTTTGCAACACTTTCAGAGTTGTGATGGATATCTTGGTGGATTCCCTCAAAAGTCTCCTTTTTACATAGTCACTGTTTTTCAGACCTGCCTATTCCAGACAGGTTTACCACACAGTTTGTATTTCTTGCTTAGCTTTAATGCCCAAATGTCTTATTTTGACATAAAAAAAACAAAAACAAAATTGAATACCCAATCAGGGACTGAAGACAGGTGTAATCTGTGGTAAAAATTGCATTGTAGAAGACTGTGAGCAACTGGGAAAAGCATGTTTTTAAAAAAATGTGATATCAGGATAAATTGTTGCCCACAAGAAATGAATCATTTGATTTAATTGGTGCAGATGAGTGGTACTTTGAGTGGTACTTTGTGTGAAAGTAGATCAGGTAGAATATGTAGTTATTGGGACCTTGCGTTCTCTGAGCAGAAGCCTTTTTCGTATCCTCCTCCACAACATAAAACCCATGACCATGAAAAGCGTGTCGCCCACTTCAACAGAAGACAGCTTTTGAGATGTTAACAGAGACATTTTAGCTTTTTGGAAAAGTGTGTGGGGAAAATGTACCATTTTGCACATGCACAAAAACATTTGTGCAATGGGAATTGTACTTAATTTGGTATATTCTGCAATATGCGTTTACACTTGTATATAGGGTAATGTCAGGTAGTAGGTAATATAACTTTCGCCTATTTTTTTAAGGATCAGGCTCTATTTTCTCAGTTTTTAAATCTGTGCGGAAGTTGGGTCCAAAAATTGACAATAGGAGACCACCATAAAACCTCTGTCGCACTTGACGATTTAGCCAACGTATGCTGACCGTATCAAAAACGCTGGCATAAGTCTAATAACTTATGGGTAAGTTTTGTATAAGTTAAGGTCACACTGAAGTACGTTAATATATGGCGAGTACATTGAAAAATTTGGGGCATGCACAATATTTTCGACGTGCTAGCGTATGACATACATCTCAAATACACGAATCATAAATTGTAGGTAAGTTATGCAATTGTTGACACATATTTCTTAAGTTAGTCATAAGTTGAAATACGTCCGTTGATGCTGTCCATTGATTGGCTGAACGCTGCAGTCTTCATGCAGTTCAAGCTGTTACAAATATTAAAACCATTCAGACAGGGAGTAAATATAAAGTCTTAGTCCCACCTGTTATGTCATTTCAGTTGGATTCATCATCACAGCCTACCGAAAACTTATCCTCAAAGCGTCCTGATTTTAGAAAATGATGTCTGAAAAATGCTTTAGTTCCTTGTCCTGGCTGAAGAAATGTAGTGTTTTTAAAGCAGTCCCTCTATGTCTTGTCTGCTCCAGGTGCATCTGAACCAGAGAACACTGGCACTTTGTGCCACAACAAAAAAATTAACTTATTTTAAAAGTTGAAAGAGCCACAGTGCCTCATTCATTGACGCCAGAGTTTTTCACAAACATCAGTCGATTTTTCAGCATTCTGCACATGATTAAAATAAATCCACCACGACAAAAAGAAAATAAAATTAAAAAAATGTTGAATTGCTCTGTTTGGCCTCCGTCTGCAGAAATGAGGCTGGGCAACAGCGTACGTGTACTTGATGATGTGCTCAATATTTACATGTTCCACCTGCCAAACAAAAGGATTCTGCTGGCAGTGGAAATGCAAACCAAGCCAGACTTAACCGTTCTGACCCGTACCATACCGTACAGTACCGATCCGGACCGGTAGATGGAAACGGGACTGTCGGCATACGCTGGCTAAATCATCAAGGTGTGACAGGGCCCTAAGATATATTAAGTGACTTGAAATTGTGTAAGTGTCCATCCCCTGACTTCTGTAAAGAAGTAACCTGCTGTGAACACATCGCTCCAGATTGCTCCACAACATCCAGATGAACCCACAGCAAAAGAAGAACTTTGTGATTGCATGCTTAATTGGGTTCTATGCCATAGAGTTGCACAGAGACGAGGAGGAGAAGGAGGAGGCGGTGGAGAGAGACAGACTGGAGGAAGCTTGTGCTGTCATGCGCTGTCATGGATGAAAATGAACTGAAGAAATGCAGTGCAACAGAGTTCATATCAATCGTGAGCTCGCACGTGAGAGAAAATGATTTGTAGTGGTGTGCAGTGAATATGCCATGACAATTTGTGTTTGTTCCTGACATCTTTTCGTGTCGCAGATGTCAATATTCGACCGTTTTGTATTTGATGTATTACTCCGCGCCCCGACCGCTTTGCTACGCAGATGTCAATATTCGACCGTTTCGTATTTGATGTATTACTCCGCGCCCTGACCGCTTTGCTTCGCAGATGTCAATATTCGACCGTTTCGTATTTGATGTATTACTCCGCGCCCCGACCGCTTTGCTACGAAGATGTCAATATTCGACCGTTTCGTATTTGATGTATTACTCCGCGCCCCGACCGCTTTGCTACGCAGATGTCAATATTCAACCATTTCGTATTTGATTTATTACTCCGCGCCCTCACTGCTTTGCTACGCAGATGTCGATATTCCACCGTTTTACATCTGATGTATTACTCCACACCCTCACTGCTTTGCTACGCAGATGTTAATAATGGCGCTGTCAGCTGAGAGCGAGAGAAACTGGTGGAGTGACGACGATGCTGTTGCTACGGTAAGCTTCGCCGACCGGATTACTTACAGAAAAATAAACCGTGCAAACGATGGAATTGGTTTAGAATGGGAATAACCCTGTTGTGTCTATTGATTTGTGGACATTAATGCTGGATTTCAGTCACAAATAGCCATTTTACCTGCTCCGCTAACACCTCACCGGTAAAACTCCTCTTTACTGTACTCAATTTGCGACCATAAAATCCAGCATTAATGTCCTCAAACCCTGTTGTGATTGCAGAAAACCCAAAATGTATTCTAGTTTGTGTACCACATTTTTGGTGTAGAGTCATTCTGCCCTAAGAATTTATTGAAAGCTCAGTATTGTCATGATAATCATCTCCAGGATGGGTGCATGTAAAGGTCTAACTGCAACCGTAGTATGACATTAAGGTTAATCATATAAAAATGATAAAAATCGCACTCTTGGAGGCCTCACGTTTTTCTTAAATAACATAGGCTCGATTGTGTATTTAGTGCACACAATAAATACTCTCTGTACTGAAGGTCTGTTTGCATTTTCTCCCTTGGAACTGAGGGCATACGCTTTCAGCACGCTTCCTTTCAAACAGCCAGTACCTCAGCGTCTGAGCACCATGCCCACACACTCCCCCACACACACATTCTTAAACAAATTCACCCCATTTCATGCTCAGATGCAGCAGATGCTTGATAACTGTTTAGCAATCACACTCTCTTCTTCATCACAAGGCCCACTCTGCATTCACAGTGGCAGGCCGTGTCAGCTCGCTAGACGTGGAATTTTAACAACCTGCTAAAACTGTAAATGGCAGACTGTGGTGAAAAAAATAACAAGTACATTTACGGTGCTATATCTCAACTTGGCAGCGGCAATCTGAGCCTGGATGTAGAAAAAAATAATCAAGGCAGATCCTATAGTGTGACATGAGAAATGTAGCCCACCAATTTCTTAACAGTCATGAGGCGGGAGGTGGTGACACAGTTGAAGTTTGTGTTAATGGTACGGAGACACATTGGCAGCTTATGGAGATCACAGAATACTGACACTCGATACACGGACATCAGTTTTATGTTTAAAGGAAAAGAAAAGAAGATATATCTTAAACATTTTGCTTTGGCTCATGGCGCACTTGAGCTGCATGTGAGAACCTGAAGCTGTAAAGTGACGTCCTCAGCAAAGTGATGAGTACAGGAGTTTGGATAAAATTTAGAGATTGTCAGACTTAATGTTGTCGAATTCAGAAAATACAGTGTTTCATCATGTGAACACGCTGGGTTCAGTTTGTGGCTGCACGAAGATTATCACAAGTTGACCATTGAACATAATTTTCCAAACAAGAGGTGCTGCAAAAATTACTTTGTTCGTGTCACATACGTCATGACACGTGCCAGTCAAGGATTAACATTTTTTTTTTAATCAGTTTTGATATTAATGCCGTAACACTACATTGTGTGAAATTGCAGATTTCATTGTGCTATCGACACTCACCATTTGGTTTTCCTTCATAGTTTCACTTCTTGTGCTACAGGTTTCTTGCTCCTTTGCCTTCTCTTGTGATAAGCAACATGTATGATCCTACATTTCACAAAAATGAGGGTTATCAATCTTGTTAGCCTACAATAGCAACCAGGAGACAGTGATTCCTCTTCTGTTTCCCTTCACTTTTTGTGCTACTGTGTCAACATCGCACATCCATGAGGGGGTCTGCTCCCATGTAGATATGGGGGGAAGCTTAATCTAAGCTTATCAGAACATATTGACCCATTGTTGCAGGTAATTATACACTAATGAGCGGATGGTTATGAATACTGTATTCCATTTCTGCTCATAAATGCACCTAAATCCTGCACACTGTAGCCTTAACAGTCTCTGTCTATTCATTTTTGGTATAGCGAGGCTTGTAAAAACATCAAGTCAATCACAGCAATAGTTGAAGGAAAAAAAACTGGCTTCCTGGTAAAACTGCAGTGCACGTTGACACGCTGATGTCATATGGCCAGGATGCTCCAAGCACATCATGTGACTCATGTTGGGACAATGTTCCAATGTGTTGTTATCTGCAAAGGCTAGAACAACAGCTCACAATTTACCCACTTGAGACAATGCCAACCTCTGGATTCTGTGGATTTCCATGCACTAGTGCACGTGCACTGAGGACTGTTTACTTTGTTTTGGTTTTCGGAAGACGTGATTGCTTCTGCCATTTCACCTCGCCTTGTGTGGACCGTTGCCTGTAGTTCATCTGGCACCAGTTAGCAGCAAGCCGTTTTGCGTGCAACCCTTACACAGTGGCAGCCTTTTGAACCTGGGTGTTTGGGCAAAGTTCAGTCCTCCAGCTTTTTCTTTGCTCGAGCAGCAATATGTCTTTTTCCAACCTGCTGTGAGAAAAGTACACAGGAAGAAAGTAATTTATTTGTCTCCCGGCTCTCTTCACCGCTCAGCTAAGGCACTGCCCCTCTGCTTGCCCTATAATTTTTCTATATTTTATCATGAACAATAATGTCATGCATATTTCTTGTATGTTACAGTTTGATAAGATACAAAGCGTGACGTCTCTGTTCTCCTTGTCAGCGACAACTGTTGCAGCAAGCGATTTCTCCTGCGGATTCTCAAAAGCTTATGCCAAAGCCGTATAAGGTTGGATAGTATCACATTTGTCTTGGAATGTATTTGTATATGTCCCTTACATTTGCATGTTGCACCCTATCAAGCCGCGACAAACGTAATGGATTGCTGATTTTGGGAAAACAATGGGGTTGACTGGTGAAGTCGAGACACGGTCCTGTAGGATTTTCCTGTTATCTTCCTTAGCGGGGACAGCTTAACACAAATTAAGCTGTCTCTCTGTGGTCTCGCTCTGCTTGTTAGTGAAGGAAGTCAGCGGCACTGTTCGGAGCCCAGAGACTCGGATGACATTTGAGGAAGCCGCCTAGAGGCTGGCCTTTTGAAGAAACAAGCCAAAGAGAGGCATATTCGCTAATTAGCCCTCTGCGTCCCAGAGTCTCATGACTTACTGCCTTGTTAGATTTCATAACTCAAGTCCAGCAAATAATATAAAAAGATACGAGGTATAGATTAGACACGGACAGTGGCAACAGTATAGAAGTGGGACGCAGCGCCCTCTTGAGATAGAGACGATCAGTAACTCTTTAAGATGACTTGCAGTGGGCTTTGAACTTTATTGTCAGGATGTTGCTTGGTTTGTTTTATGTTCTTACCTTTTGCAGGTAAATTTTTTTTTTTTTTTTCCTTGAATTGCAGTGTCTTTAAATGAGAAAAATCCAAATTTCATCCTGACTGTAACAGAATTATAACAGTCTGCATGAATGCAATATGACATCATTAGGTCAAAACGGATGACAGAGTCATAAATTGAATGAATGAATGAATTGATTAATTAATTTCTTTATCCGGCACACAGATGAGCAACAACAAAGACAGTAACAAAACATAAAAAGAACAATGTACAGAGAACCCTTGTGGCCGAAAGGGTGAAGGCAAGGCTTATAAGCACCCCCTCCATACCATTAAAAATAATGTATACATATATAAATATATATACTCATGAAAACTATATAAAAAAAGAAAAAGAAAGTGCATGAACAATTTAACTTAATCACTGAAATTTCAAAACACAACCAAACAAGTAATAGTGTGCAATGACAAAAATGGTGAACCTTCAAACTATAACGGGTAAATATGTTCTTTTGTAAAGCCTTTTAAAACCAACCAATGTACCAAGTATTTTAATATTATTAGGACAGTTATTCCAAATATTAACACCCCTGATGGAAACACAATGACTTTTAACAGTAGTACAGATCTTCAGTTTCTCAAATAATAATGTAGTGGCAAAAGCGTATTTTTGACTTTATACATAATCTGTATTGTAATATAATCAATCAAGTCCCAGAATTTTAGAATTTGCAGACAAGAAAATAACGGATTTGTTGGCTCTTGATGTGGTTTATTACTGATCATTCTTATAGCTTTCTTTTGCAACAGAAAAATTGGTTTAGTATTAGTTCTGTATGTATTTCCACAAACCTCGACACAATATGTCACATATGGAAAAAGTAATGCATAATATAAAGTGGTTAATGCATGTTGGGAGAGGAAGTCCTGGGCTTTATGCAGAATTGCACTGGCTTTTGACATTTTAGTTTTAACATAGTTAATGTGTTTTCCAGCTTAATCTATTGTCAACATAAACACTAAGAAATTTTGTATCTGTTACAATTTAAATTTCAGTATCATGTAATAATAGATTTTTGCTTAAGTTCCTGGACTTATTCCCAAATATGATACACTTAGTTTTACCAAAATGGAGCAATAATTAATAATAAATTGTTAAAGGTTTGGAGCGAGATCCACGATTGGTTGCGTTACATCATTGTCGACTGTTTGAGTTTTGCTCTCTGTGCCCGCGTGGAACTCTGCACAGATGCAGCAATCCCAGACAATTATTTTGTTTAGGTTTTGATTGCACATGATGCCGACTCACAATTAACAAAACAAGACAGTAATTCATTCTTGCGGCAAATAATATTGGCCATTTGAGCTGAGTGCTGGTGAAAAGGGGGACAGCAGGTGTTCCGTCTGCAGGTGTATGCATTGCTGCCGATGTGCTACTGGGCAAATATATAGAGACCAGAATCTGGTCAGAATACAGAAGTCAGTAGTGAAGTAAGAAAACTGTTCTGTTTTTGGAAAAATCGCTCCTTTTGGAAAATCATATTATTTACAGGAATAACGGAAAGAAGGAAAGAATAAATTTGACAATGAGCTTCTTTAAATGCACCCTTAATTCCACTAATGCACATTACATGCACTCATTCCTTGTAAAACGTTATAGCTTCATTAAATTATGGACAGGTTAAAATGTTTTAATACAGACTAGGCTATGTCTATATCCTCTGAAATTGCCTGTAAAGGACATATGACATCTAATAACATCACTAATGAGCCGTATTGAGTTTTACTTTCATGTCAGCAGTCATTTTGTCACACTTTCACACTCTTCAGATGATGCATATCTCGCTCAGAAATGAAACTCTTCAAAGTCTTGATTACACTCTGCAACTCTGCCAATGAAGTGATCTTCATCTTTCTCTCTCCCTCCCTCTCTTCTGCCTCAGAGCCACCCGGGCCTCACGTTGTTCTGTCCAGGTCTGACAGCGAGCCAGAACTCAGCTGGGGAAAAGCCCAGCTCCCGAAACCATGCAAAGACAAACTGAGCGAAGAGGAGGTGGCGGTGGCGGGAAAAGAGTCTCCCAAAGTCAAACAGAAAGTCGGAAAAGCAGAGGAGGAGTACAAGTGGTGGCTCAAAGGCAAACAATCACCAGGAGAGCAGGGTGGAAATGTCGCTGGCAGCTGCCTCCTCCCTGACCACACAGAAGGTAATCCCACCTGCAATCATCTGGTTTTCATATCTAGGGAAATTGGCTGGTGCCGCGTTGTCACCTTCCCATATAATGCTGTTTAATATCATCTTCTCAAACCAATAAGGGACTACTTCTCATCCCATATGAGACCATGTGTTATTACTCTTACTATTATTGGTATAGAGTTGGGGATATTGCCTACTTCTGCACATGCTGTCCTCCCACAACTCCAAAAGAGATACTGAGCAAAGCCGTACTAATCTGAACTTCTTCCACAGTCCGTTTGATACCCCTCAGCCTACAGTAGGCTGAAGGGGTATTGTCACCACAGCGGCTGGGCGGGCAGGCGGTGGGCGGCGTCAACAATTGAATTGTTAGTGTGATTGCACTGGATTGGAGAGGCCTAGGGTCACCAAACTTACAGGAAAGTTGTATCAGGTCAAGACCTTGGTCACGTTAAAATATGGTTAGCCAAAAGGTCCTGATAACATCACAGTAATTCTGCCACCCAAGGATTTCATTGCCATGGAGGGTGATTGGTACCGCTGGCAGATGCCAGTACTTTTGAGATTTGTAACATGTTTGGTGCACTAAAATCCTGTGCGCTGTTCAGGGTTTTAAGCACATTCATTATACCACCGTGAACTAATGAACCTCTGAAGAATCATTGAATACTGGCAAACAAAAGTGGCGACTACTACAGGATAATACATTGGGGCTCTTTCGATGGTCTCGCTGTAGGAGATCGTGCTCTAATTTAACTAATTGAGAAATGTACTCACTAGGATGTCTGTCAAATTTGGTGGAAATGAGATCAGTTTCCATGTTTGCATTAGAAAGTGTTACTGATGCAGACGTGGGCGGAGTGAAATTTTGTATCCCCTTGTGAATTATATATTTGTGATTCAGTGTTACCATAATATATGGTGCTGTGTGGTCTTGACACTTGGATCAGTGCTCTGTTCCAAAATTAACCCACTTTATCGGAGTCTAAAACCAGTGTCCCATTCCCGATTTGTGGGCTGAATTGCCATCTCAATTCCAAAAATAAGGAAATCAGGTCCGATTAATCACAGGGGTGGTGGCCAAGTAGTCAGTGCGCTTGGTTTCAGTGCAGAAGGTTCCGGGTTCAAATCCCACCCCGTCACATTTCTCCATGTAATGTGGAGTTGTATCAGGAAGGGCATCCGGTGTAAAACCTGTGCTAATTCAATATGCAGATCCACCTTGGATTTGCTGTGGCTACCCCGAGTGCAAACAAGGGAGCAGCCGAAGGGACTTTACTTTTAGGCCCAATTAATCACAATAGCAGTCTAAATTATAGCATTATGCACCAGGTTGGTGTCAGTTACCAGCTATATTGAACACAACCCCATGAGACAGGAGCTTCTGTTCATGCTCGTGATGGTTCTGTGTGCATTCTATGCCGCTATGTCTGTGGTTAGAACAAGATTTTAGCATAAAGCTAAAATATGTCTTTTAACATCTGAGAACTGTCTTGTGCTGTCTGCTGAAGAGTGTTGCATTCCTTCATGGGATTATGGATTATGTTATATTTCCACAGATTTATATTGTAGAGGTGGCACAGTGGCTTAGTGGTTAGCACTGTTGCGTCACAGCAAGAAGGTCCAAGGAGTGGTCCCCCCCGCCCCCGGTCCTTTCTGTGTGAAGTTTGCATGTTCTCCCCATGTTCACGTGGGTTCCCTCTAGGTGCTTTAGCTTCCTCCCACTTCCAAAGACGTGTAAGTTAGGTGAATTGGAATCTTTAAATTAACTTTAATTTCACAAAAATTAGCAACCAGCTGAACACACAGCCCATCATTCATGTTGACTCAAAACTAATTGAATAAAACAGGTTTGACCCTGAATTTGAACTTAAAGTCACCAAAAGTCAGGTCATATTTTTTGAGTCTACAGCTCTAGAATGAAGTAAATGAAGCTGCTTTTATTACATTGTTCATGCTTAAGCAAGTTTGTGTAAATTTGGGTCAGAGGACCCCCCCCCCCCCCCCCCCCCCCCCAAGGTCAAATATCACTTAATCATTCCATGGCGAGGATGGAACCCACATCGCTTCTCCTGAATCCGAGGTTTGACTATCAGCCTCCTCTCTAGCATTTTCCAGGGATGCTAAAAAGTGTGATTTCCTCTTTTGTTGGAACATAACTATCTGGTTCCATTTTCAAAGATGGGAACAACCACCCCAGTTTGACTATCCAGAGGTACTGTCCCAGTCTTCCATGCAGCATTGCATAGTCCAATGACATCCAGATACTTAAAGGTCTCGGGGTGAATCTCATCCACTCCCATCAACTTGCCACTGAAGTCTTTTTTGACTTCCATCTTGTCATTAAAAACACATCTTTTTGCTCTTTTATCTCTGGGGGAATTAGGCCACTTCTGACACTCAAGATCAATGTTTGTTTTTGAATATATTTTGAGTTCAGAGGTAACAGGAAATCACTTTAAAACTCTTATCTTTTTAAAACTGCAATCATCTCTTCAGTTTACTCCTGCTTAATTATTTTTGGAGAAATTAGTGTGCTGTTCAAACTCAAGGTCATTCTTTTATTTTTCTTTTCTTAAGGTTTATAGAAACTGTGCTCACATTTTTATTTTATTAAGCTTCTGTTCACTGTTGTTTAATTATTTTTGTAGAAAATGACTAAAAAACACTATTGACATTCATGGGCATGCTTCTTTTTTACCACCTTTATTCTGTCAGTTGTACCCAGAACTAAGTCCCTTAGAGCCCGGAACATGTTTTCCACCTCTTCCTGTCTACTGACACTTTTCCCAACTGTTCATTGGCTGAACATATGGGATTCTTCTCAACAATTATGAATAGAACATTTAAAAATGGAAAAACAAATCATACAACACCAAAAATCTGATAAAGTTGAGATGTAGGGGCAAAAGCACCCCCGGTCATAGTGATTACTACATTTTGGTTTAACAGTGTGAAGCCAAAACATTTCATATTTTTGTGGTCAACGTCATCTCATATACATCCAATCCTACATTTAAGGTCTGCAACACATTCCAAAAAAGTTGGAATAGGGGCAATTTAAAGGAAGAAAGGAGGTTAAAAAAAGGACTACTAATGAAATGGCAGGCTGTTAACCGCACATATGGGCCGATGATCAAAATTAGCGCCCTTTAAAATCATGTTATTGTATAATTGTCCTCATTATCAAAAGCAGAATCCCTGTGGATAAATTTACTCTATCCAAAGTTCCCCCCAAAAAGTACATTATAAAAATGTAACTAAATTAATGACATATATAAAATTTCTCAAATAACAATAGCTCACTATTTTAGGAGGTTTCTTTAGTCATAGAATTTATGAAATATGAGTTGATGAATCAAATATACTTTATTGTGGCGCTCTCGGAACCTGGGCTTGCTTCGCCGGGTTCCGAACAGTCAGGCTGTCATCCCCACTGAGGTCCTTAGCCTGGGTCTCATTTACATAAGATCATTGTCCTCAAAATCTTTGTTGATTCATGATCTAATCATGGATCATCATTTAGATATGATTGGCTTATATGAAACCTGGCTCAAACCCACATCTCTTCTTCCTCTTAATGAGGCCTGCCCACTGGCATATACATTTAGTCACGTGTCTTGTGGTGTGAAGCAAGGCAGGGGTGTTGCTTTTATTTATAAATCTAGGTTTTCTTTATTAGGTGTTGGGGGTCACAAATATAATTCATTTGAGTGTGAAAACCTGATTCACTTATCAGGTTTATGAGGTTTCTTAGAAAAGTAACGGACCTTTTTATTTTTTGTAAAAACTATATGGATTTGAATCGTGTGATTGCATCAACCAATCTTGAACCTTCGTGCGCATGCGTGAGTTTTTTCACGCCTGTCGGTTGCGTCATTCGCCTGTGATCACGCCTTGTGGGAGGAGTGGTCCAGCCCCCTCGTCGGATTTTCATTGTCAGGAAATTGGCTGATCGACTGCCGCTTTGCTTCATCAAAATTTTTTCAGAAAGTGTGAGAGACAGCCAAGTGGAAAATTCAGATGGCTTTCGGTGAAGATCTTATGGGGATCACACAGATTAAGGACAATTACAACCCGTTTAAAGACGGCCCACAGTGGCGGATGGCGCGCCGCGCACCGAGCGGCGATCGACAGGCTCAAACGACCAGATCATTTCCAAAGTGAACGCTTTGTTGATCCAGGACGTCATCTGACCAGAGAAATGACAAGACAGCTGGACATAGCACTTTTTCGGCACATTCCACTGTTACAGGAGTTTTTGTAATGGAAAGAGGAGCGGAGAAATTCGCACGTCGCAACTGAGGTGCAGGGCACAGAACAAAAAGCAATGCCGTGATGAAGCCTCACAGGACATGTTGTGGCATGTCCAGCTCGTCCACAATTTCTCAGATAGTCACATGACTGAAAAGCCACGGAAAGCCGTCTGAATTTTCCGAATGGTGCAAGAGCTGGGCATGTTAGGGCTTGTCCTGTGAGACCAACACGGAGGTGCTTTCGTCCCGCGCCATGAGTGGCTCCGTGGCGAATTTCTCCGCTCCTCTTTCCATTACAAAAACTCCTGTAACAGTGGAATGTTTAGTGGAACAACAACCTTGTCTACTACTGCAGCGTCGTATTAAACCCTCAACTATGACTGAACTCGAGGCTAGACTGCCTGATATTTTAACTTCAAGTTTGGAGAACGCTAAATCAGTAGACAGCCTTGTGGATAGTTTAAATTCAGCACTTAAAACTACACTTGATAAGATTGCGCCTCCTATTTTAAGGTCATGCTCTCCCAAGGCACAGTCACCTTGGTTCAATGGTTACTTGCTTGACCTCAGGCTGAAGGCTCCAGGTTTGGAACGGAAATGGCGTAGTTCCAAATTAGAGATATTCCGCCTTGTGTGGTGGGATGCTATTTTAGATTGTAAGCATGGCCACAAAGCGGGCCTATTACTCTGATTTGAACAGTAAAAACAAACATAAGTTCTTGTTTGACACGGTAGCATTTCTCATGCACGGGCAGCCACCCGTTAGTCATTCTCCCTTTTCAGCGCAGGACTTCTTGGATTATTTCGAGAAGATAGAAGATATTAGGCTGAGCATATCTCAGCATGCTTGGCCCAGCCATTAAACCCTGCTATGGAGGTGGAGGTGGATGAGGTGTTACTTAGATTTACAGAATTTAATAGTATTTCATTAGGCAAAACTTGTGGCATCTACAAAAAAGCACAACCTATTTATTTGATCCTATACCAACAAAACTGTTTAAGGACATGTGGCCCACTCTTAGGCCAACTGTGCTGGAAATGATCAATCTGTCATTAACCTCTGGATCTGTTCCGAAATGTTTTAAATCTGCAGTGATTAAACCATCACTTAAGAAATCAAATCTTGACCCTAGTGTATTGAAAAATTACAGGTCGATATCAAATCTATCATTCTGTTCCAAAATTTTAGAAAAGGTGGTTTCATGGCAGCTTGTAGACCAACTCACTGAGAATGATCTTTTTGAGCTGTTACAGTCTGCTTTTAGGAAATATCACTCCACAGAGACAGCACTCACTAAAGTAGTGAATGATCTTCTGTGAGCAATGGACTCAGACACCACTACGGTTTTGGTGTTGTTAGAGCTTAGTGCTGCGTTTGATACTGTGGATCATCATACTTTGCTTGATAGGTTGGAGAATCTTTTTGAGATTACTGGATTACTGGAAGTGCCCTTGTGTGGTTGACATCATACCTGTCCAGTCTTTCTCAATGTGTTTTGTATAATAACCCTACCTCTAACCATAGTGGTATGAGATTCAGGGTTCCACAGGGATCTGTTTTAGGCCCTTTGCTTTTCTCCCTGTGTGTAGCACCCCTTTTGTGTATACTGTGGCGTTTGGGGATTGCCTTTCATTGTTATGCTGATGATACTCAGATGTACATGCCGATAACTGCAGGAAATCTTATTCCCATAAAATCTCTTGAGGACTATCATCAGCGAGAAGCTGGATGTCTAGTAACATCCTACTTTTAAACTCTGATAAGACTGAAATGATGGTTCTTGGTCCAGCGAGACATCTGCATCAATTTGATCAGCTGGCGCTCAGCCTGGGTTCATGTGTCATACGTCAGATGGACAAAGTGAGGAACCTTGGGGTAATTTTTGATCCCACGTGTCCTTTGACCTCCACATCAGAGATGTTACTAGGACTGTTTTTTCCATCTGTGAAATATAGCATGGATCCACCCCATCCTGTCTATGACTGATGCTGAGACCCTGATTCATGCTTTTGTTTCTTCTAGACTGGATTTATGTAATGTCCTATTTTTAGGGTTAGCACAGTCCAGCATTAGGGGTCTTCAGCTGGTTCAGAATGCTGCTGCCAGACTTTTGACATGAAGCAGAAGGTTTGAACATATTACACCCATTTTGGCATTTTTTGCACTGGCTCCCTGTCTCTGTGAGAGCAGATTTTAAGGTTTTATTATCGACTTATAAAGTTGTTCATGGACTGGCGCCGTCTTATCTGGCCGATCTGGTGGAACCCTACGTTTCGGCCCGGGCTTTGCAGTCGCAGGATGCGGGTCTTCTCTGTGTCCCCAGGGTGAAGAAATCAGCGGGTCAAAGAGCCTTTTCTTATCAAGCACCCGCTCTGTGGAACGGTCTTCCTGCAACCGTGAGGCAGTCGGAGTCCATGGACATTTTTAAGTCAAGACCTAAAACCTATTTTTATTCTCTTTCTTATGAGTAGTTTTTTTTTTTTATCTGGTTTATTTGTTTATTTCTGTTTTCAATTATGTATTTTAATTTTTTAATTTTATTTTTTTTTTTTTTAATTTTTATGTTGAACTGTTCTGTGTGAGGCACCTTGAGACGGCTTTTGTTGTGATTTGGTGCTTTATAAGATGATTAAATTGAATTAAATTGAAATATGATAAAGCCAGCAAATTTGGCGATTAATCTGTTGATCATTAGTCTTTTCTTGGCACTTTTTGGAAAAATATTTAGAGACATGCTCAAAGTTCCTTCTAAAATTTATATATATATATGTGTGTGTGTGTGTATGTATTATAATAGCCAAGTGGCCCCTGTGTGCGTGCATGTGTATGGCTTTGGTCACGCAAACACCGTGGAGAGTTGACATTTGCCGTTTGCTATGCTTATGTATCTCGGATCATTGATGACTGCTGTTAAAACTGAACATTGATAGGACAAATATTTTTAGAGAAATTAACAATTTTAGCTAACTAATAATCAATGGATGTTGTGCTGTAATACACCATGGAAGTTTAAGGTTTTTGGGTTTTAAATGTTATTGTGGTTCATGTTAGTTTAACAGTGTTGTTAGTGTTATTGATTATTGTGTTTTTGTAGTTCAGTTGGTTTAGTCAGTTTAGTTAAGTGTTATGTTGCTGTTACCATGAGTGATTTAAGTGTTATGTTGTCACTATAAGTGAAATATGTAGTCCTTTCAATGTCTTCCCTCCACCCTCTATTTGTCAAATTAAAAGCACCTGCGTACAGCAGAATGCAGAAAAGACAAATGGCTGTGCATGCATACATGTGTGCGTGCGTGCAATTTTAATCACGCACAAACTGGAGAGAGCTGACATTTGCCATTTGGTATGTATTTTGGGTCACGGACTCACACGCCAGTCCACCAGGGGATGGTAAAGCATCTATATATTACAAGCATGAGTGCGTGATTTTATTTAGTAAGTTCAGTGTAAGTACATAATATAATTGTAACTACGTTAAAAATACATGGATGACAAGAAAGTGAAAACACATTTACATTGTGATCCATTAAATATCAAATGACAAGATAGAAGTAAACAAAGTAAAATTAATTGTGATAATAATGTGATAGTAATGATGATAATAATAATAGTGTGTATATGATAACAAGAACCTAGTGGTTAAGGTGTTGGGCTTGAGACCAGAAGATCCTCGGTTCAAATCCCCGCCTGACTGAAATCACTAAGGGCCCATGGGCAAGGTCCTTAATCCCCTATTGCTCCCGGTGTGTAGTGAGCGCCTTGTATGGCAGCACCCTGACATTGGGGTGAATGTGAGGCATTATTGTAAAGCGCTTTGAGCGTCTGATGCAGATGGAATAGCACTATATAAATGCAGTCCATTTACCATTTATTTACCATTTATGAATGAAAATGAATGAATGAAAACTGTTTATTTCGAACATTTGATACAACAACAATTACAAGATAGATCAGTAAAGACAACAACAAAAAAGTTCCTACTGTGTACCCAACATGTCCGAAAAGGGGTAGGGTGAAGCATCAGCTTATTTATCTCTACCCCTTCTTCCCCACAACCAGTAATACCCTTTGCCACATATACACATAGATTCCTACACAGCTAAACCGATATCAATATATGTATATACATACACACATATATATATATATATATATATATATATATACACACATATATATATATATATATATATATATATATATATATATATATACACACACATATATATATATATATATATATATATATATACACAAACATAAATATACACCTACACATACCTACTTACATACAAAATACTATATATTTACAAGCCGAAGCAAAAAACAAAAACACCCTAACCCTCATTACCCTTCCTCCTCCCTGTACCTAGAAAAAACCATATTTTTGTACCGCTGTTTGAACTGGTTCATGCTTGGACATTGCTTGAGCCCCACTCCCAATCTGTTCCACATCCTCACCCCACAGACAGAAATACAGAAACCTTTTAATGTTGTTCGTGCCCACTGATGCTTTAAATTAAATTTCCCCCTCAGACTGCAATCCCCTGATCTGTTAAAAAACACATTTTTAATATTTTCTGGAAGTAAATTGTTTATTGCTTTATACACGATTTGTACTGTTTGAAAATGAACCAAGTCTGTGAATTTTAAGAATTTGGATTGTAAAAATAGTGGATTTGTATGATCTCTATAGCCAGTATTATGAATAATTCTTATAGCTCTTTTCTGCATTACTGATAGTGATTGTGTTGTACCTTTATAAGTATTACCCCATACCTCTGCACAGTACTGTAAATATGGTAAAACCAGTGAGCAGTAAAGAATGCGGACTGAGTTGTGGTCCAGAATATGTTTCGCTTTGTTTAGAACTGAAATGCTTCTTGACAGTTTACTTTGTATATGTTTTATATGAGTCTTCCAGTTTATCTTATCATCTATTATCACCCCCAGAAACTTATTTTCATGTACCCTTTCAATATCTACCCCCTCGACTTGTAACTGAACCTGTATGTCTGTATTACAATAGCCAAATAACATGTATTTTGTTTTACTTAAGTTTAATGATAATTTGTTTCTGTCAAACCATATTTTCAATTTTCCCATTTCTATACTGATCCTCCTCAGTAACTCCTGCAAATCCCCCCCTGAACAAAAAATGCTTGTGTCATCTGCAAATAATACTAATTTTAATATTTTGGAAACATTGACAATATCATTTATATAAATTAGAAACAGTTCTGGACCCAATACTGACCCCTGTGGGACGCCACCAGCATTGCCCAAGCATGATAATGTATATTCCCCCAACTTCACAAACTGTTTTCTGTTACTTAAGTAGCTTCTCACCCAGTGCAACACCAACCCCCTAATCCCATACTGTTCAAGTTTACTGATTAATATGTCATGATTGATTGTATCAAAAGCCTTTTTAAGGTCTATAAATATTCCAACTGAATGTAATTTGTGGTCTATGGCGTTTGTAATCTCCTCAACTGATTCTATTAATGCAAGTGATGTTGAACTATGTGCTCTGAATCCATATTGACTATCAGTAAGTAATTTATGTTTATTTATGAATTTATCTAATCTATTATTGAATAACTTTTCTAATAATTTGGAAAATTGTGGAAGCAAAGAAACAGGTCTATAATTTGTGAAGTGGTGTCTATCCCCAGTCTTATACAGCGGCACAACCTTAGCTATTTTCATTTGATTGGGAAATTTACCGGATTGAAATGATAAGTTACAGATGTATGTTAATGGTTCTACAATCCATTCAATGACCTGTTTTACCACCACCATATCAATTTCATTTAAATCGGTAGATGTTTTATATTTACAATTATTCACAATGTCTATAATTTCTTTTCCATCCACTGCTGTGAGGAACATTGAACAGGGATTTCTTTCTATGAGATTATTATCCCAATCCTCAGGTTGGGAATTGGGAATTTTTTCTGCCAAGCTTGGTCCAATATTTACAAAAAAATTATTAAAACCGTTGACTACCTCATCCTTATTTTCCTTCTTGACATTATTATCAATGAAATACTGAGGGTAACTCTGTTTTTATTACCATTTTTGATAATGCTATTGAATATATCCCATATTCCTTTAATATTGTTTTTGTTATTATATAATATGTTACTATAATATTCCTTCCTACATACCCGTATAATATTAGTTAATCTATTTTTGTATTTCTTATATCTATTTTCTGCCTCTTTAGTCTTTAGTTTTATGAATTCTCTATACAGTGTATTTTTCTTATTACATGCATTTCGTAACCCTTTCGTCATCCATGGTCAAGCTTGGATTTTTTGTTTTCTGTAGTCTTGTTTAATTGGACAATTTTTATCATATAATGATGTAAATATTTGTAAAAAAGTTTCATATGCACTATCAACATCACTTTCACTGTATACCTTTTCCCAGTTTTGCTCCTGTAAATCCTTCTTTAGTGTGTTCATGTTTTCCTCTGTCCGCACTCGCCTGTATTTTATTTTCTCCTCTGGCTGATTCCGCCGATGGTTTCTATTATAAACGATGAAAACTGGTAGATGATCACTAATGTCATTGATTAATAATCCACTCACAGTGTTATTCTCAATATCATTGCTGAATATATTATCAATTAAGGTAGCACTATGGGATGTAATTCTGCTTGGCCTGGTGATTTTTGGATATAAACTCATACTGTACATTATATTGATAAATTCATCTGTTATTTTATGCTTATTTGGATTGAGCAGATCAATATTTAAGTCACCACAAATGAACACAGTTTTTTGATTAGTTTTTGAGAACGTTTTTCCCATACAGTCAGTGAATGTTTCAATACTAGATCCTGGTGCTCTATATATACAGCTAACTAATACATTTTTGCTTTTTTCTTCACATATTTCAATAGTTATACATTCTAATAAGTTATCAATCACAGTTGTCATATTGTCTACTATTTTATAATCCATGTTCTTATCCACGTACACAGCCACTCCTCCTCCACTCTTATTCTTTCTGTTTACACAATTAAATTCATATCCATCCAGTTCAAAATCCATTCCTTTATCTTCATTGATCCGTGTTTCTGATATAGCAATTATGTTAAATATTTTTTTTAAATTGACTTAAATATTCTTTAATGTTGTTAAAGTTTGCATATAGACTTCTGCTGTTGAAATGGATTATTGATAATTTGTTATCCGTTTTAATGATCTGATTAAACTGTTCATCTGTATAATAGCAACAACTGTGATTGATATTTAAGAAGAAATTATTGTCCGGGTCTGTATCGTGCTCCAAGTCCAGTACATTGTGGTCTGTGTATTTAAATGTTCTCAGTTCTACTTTTCCATGATCAGCAATCCTTTGAGTTATATCCTTCTTGTCTCCAGATGTAGATGATGTAGTAGATGAATAGGTTCCTCTGGTCTGTGTCATGGTGTTGTGATGTGTTTGTGTCATCATACCTTATTTGTCGTATTTGTCCAGATCCTCGATGTTCCTGATTACCATAACCTTCGCTTGTTCTGGTGTTCCATTCAATTTGATAAATGTTTTGCAGTTGGATGTCCATGTCTGTTGAATTTTTCCCTGCTTTTTTAAGAAACGAGCTTTCCTGGCGATGTCTGCGTTTCTTTTGGTCAGATGTTCATTGATGAATACGTTTGTTCCTTTAAGTTTCCGTCCCTGTTTTAACAATGCCATTTTATGTTTTCTGTTGACAAACCTCATTATAACTGCTCGCTTGTCTCCATCCTCTCTCCTGGGCAGGGGGTGGCACGCTTCAATGTTATTACAGTCCATTTGAATACCTTTAGATTGCAGGAAGTCAGCCACCTGTTGTTCCACTGAGCTGGCCTCCTGCTCGCTGGCCTCCCCTCCGCTGTCTTCTGACACCACCCGTGCGTAGGATCGAGGTTTAATATGAATTCCTGTAATAATAACGTCGTTCATCCTTGTGTACTGTTCCAACTCCGCAACATGGTTCTCCAGGTACACCAGACGCCGGTCTTTCTCTGCATTCTGGATCCGGAGAGCCTTCACTTCTTCCACCAGCTCCATAATGGATTTCTGCTGCATTTTAACAACAGAGATTTCCTCAGACAAAAAGTCCAGGGACTTTTTGATATCGTCTGCCTCCTCCGCCGTCAGTGCCTTCTTCGGACCCATGGTCAGATAACTCCGCGCTGGCGCCTCGGGCCTCGGTAAAGCCGCGCCGGTGGATGTGCGCTGACGCCTCGGGCTTCAGGTGGAGCCGCGCCGGTGGATGTGCGCTGGCGCCTCGGGCTTCAGGTGGAGCCGCGCCGGTGGATGTGCGCTGACGCCTCGGGCTTCAGGTGGAGCCGCGCCGGTGGATGTGCGCTGACGCCTCGGACTTCAGGTGGAGCCGCGCCGGTGGATGTGCGCTGACGCCTCGGGCCTCGGTAAAGCCACGCCGGTGGAACTGCGCTGACGCCTCGGGAGACATATATTTCCAAAACACTGTGGAAACAAAGTAAAGCTGCTGTGCTGCTTCAGTCCTCTAGTTTAACCAACTACGGAAGCCCAATGGTGGCACACTGTGTTACGCAAGCAAGACCATTTACATATATTAGCTAACAACACTGAACAATGGACATTGATATTTACATTCCGTCATGCCAATCCAGCAGGGGGCGGTAAATCATCTACATATTAAAAGCGTGTGTGTGTGATTTTATTTAGTAGGTTCAATGTAAGTACATCATATAATTGTAAATATGTTAAAAATGCACGGATGACACAGGAAAGTGAAAACACTATTTCCATTGTCGTACATTTAAAAATCAAATGACAAAATAGAAGTAAAAATGAAATAATAATTATAATAACAATAATACTGATAGTAATAATAGTAATAGTGTGTGTATGATAATAAGAACCTAAACAATTTATTAATACATTAAGACAAAAAAATTAACATTAAAAAATTGTATATTTAAAAGTAAATAAAAGGTCATCTACCTATTTTATCAGCACTACCAATCTAGAGCCTGTGGATCCTCACGGGTAGTGCACTAGTATGTATTTAATCCAGTTGTATTTCATATTACAGACGGCACTGCATCAAAAACCATTATTCATCAGTTGCTGATATAACCACATGGCAAGTGATTACTTTAAAAAACCATTGTTAAGCACTATAATGTGAAGTTACATTCACAAATGCCACTTCAAATGTTACTGTGTAAAACAGGAGCCTTATGTTATCCTTTGTCAGAAGCGACATCAACTTCTCTGGATGTGAGGCATCTGGGTTGGACCATGGAAACATGTTGTCGTCAGAAAAATCAGTATGCCAGATGTTTTTGTTTTGGATGCTGTGTACATCAGACTGAAGATGAAAAGGACTCTTTAGACTGTTATTAGCTGCCATGCTATGCGGTTGTCAGTGCGCTTTGCAAAGATAATTTACATGTCTGTGATGGCAGCATTAATGCAGAAAAGTACATTGATGTTTTCGCGCAACATATACTGACTTAAAAACAACATCTTTTCCAGGAATGTCCAGGAATGTTTTTCAATGAAAAACAAAACCACATTCTGCACACATTATGAAGGCATGGCTGAGGCAGAAAAGGGTTCAGATACTGGACTGGCCTGTCTGCAGCTCCGTTGTTCCCAATAGAGAATGTGTGGAGAATTTTTAAACAAAGCAGATGCAACAACTACGGTCCCATATTGTTGCACACCATAAGATGTTTTTGCAGGAAGAATTTTACAAAATGATACTCATTACTTGATATCCTCAGTGCCAAAAAATATTTAAGTTTTGTGAGAGGAATGGCAACATTACAAAGTGGCAAAGGCTTTAGTGTCCCAACTTTTTTTGGAATGTGTTGTAGGCCGTAAATGTAGGTATTGGCTGTATATTAATAAATTCAATGATGTTGACTACATACAACATGAAATATTTTGTGTTCGTACTGTCTGCATTAAAATAGAAGACAATGTAACAATCACCGTGCTCCCCCCCCTTCCAGTATCATTCCAACTTTTTTGGTTTGGGGTTGTACCAAACACTCTTCCACCAGACCAATATTCCAGGTAAATAGCCATATGAAACACCATCACCGGTCTATCTCTTTGGAATGAATAAATAATTCAATTAGCACTTTTGAAGCCACTCTCTTTTAAGCACTTGTAGAGATTAAGGGCACTATTGAAACTCAAAATTATACTTCTGTTTTTGAGAGGAATTGCATCAGGAGGGGCATCTGGCATAAAACCTGTGACAATTTAATATATGTTGATATATAATAGATCTGCTGTGGTGACCCCTAACAAACGGAAGCAACCAAAAGAATCACAAAGATAAGTTACGATGCTTCTAAAGTATAAGTTCTTCCTTCTGTTTTCCTACAGTAAATGTTGGAATCAAAGGTCACGCACATACAAAAATTGTTGTTCTGCAGAAATGGAATGAAGTCACTGTCAGGTAACTCTCAAGTCTTGCATTCCTGGCACTGCAAGTCTCATGTCAACTTGGGTCCCAGTGATTGTGAGTAAACTTGTGACTTGCGGTGTGAAGGGTTCAAAGTGATTTGACAACGACTTTGATCCATCTCTGTCTGTTTAAAAATATCATGCTGTGCATTTCAAATCACTTTTAAGTAAATCTGGAAAATGTAGAACACATTTCGGCTCAAAAGTCTTTCTCAAGCTATTAATCTAGTAGTGATTCTCATTGTCCCAAGCTGAAGCACTCAATTCTCAATTTATGTTGATATTTGTCTCGGAATTCCATAGCATGTAGAGTCCCTTTATACAGAGAGTAGTGACAACTGAGAACACGGCGGCATTTTGGGGCCAGTTGTGCTGAACTGCTGAACTAACCTTTTATGTTTTCAACAGTTTTTTAATCAGTTACCACACATCCATGTACTATCAGAAATAAATATAAAAGTAGTTAAGATGTCAAATTGTCATAAATTTGCAATTGATTTATTTAACTAATTTAAAGTCTGATTTATGCTTCCTTCTGAAACATGCTTGACAGTTTTACAGTTCTCCATTGCTGGATTATGCTTTATTCTGGATTAATTCGTCCCTCAACAAGCGTTTCTTTCTAATCAACTTCCAATTCAGAGGTAAACTGTAAAATTGCCTCTTTTTCCAACTCCGTGTTGTAAATTTGTGGACTTTTATGCCAAACATATTTGAACCATTATTGAAATATATCAGCATGCGCACTGCAAAAACTTTTAAAATATGAGAGGAAAGAGTGAAACCAGAAAAGTGTCAAATAATCACAGCCTTTTGTGGTGTCTGATTTAACAGCTGCATGTCAGGCTGCAGGTCCATGTCTGAGTATGGTTTGAAAAAATTAAACGGTCGGGCTTATAATCACGGAAATGAGTCTGGTCCTACCTTCCTCGAATCAGTGAGTGTGAGCGCTGAACTTTAATTTCATACCTCTGTTCTTGTGTGCGTCCAGACTGCTCTGTCTGGTATATGAGAGGGGTTTTTAATGGAAATACATTGCGATTGGACAGGACATTTTATCCTATGTAAGCGAAAATCTGTAATTCAAAATCTGTTCTATACGGTGTTTATTACATGGAAAACCATACAAAAACGTCTGGTTTATACGATGATGGTTTAGGCGACTTTTACTGTGCACAGGACTGAACACTAAATTTACCTACCTCACAAAGCTTTGATGATGAGTCAGCTTCCATCCCACACAGCTGACTTTATTTTCCCCAATTTTTTTTGTGTTCGGATTTGAAGGGAATCTGTACATCTTGAACCCCTTGTTGTGTCTCTTTGTGTATCCAAATGCACAGCAACATGGCATTTTGAGTGAATAAATAAATAAGCTGGATATACACACAGAAAGTTTCACAGCGAGCGCTATTTTGGCCCCAAAATGGCACCACAAGTCACGTGATTGTTTTGCTTGTCATGTCGCTACTCTCTTTATAAAGGGACTCTAATAACATGAAGTGGATAAGAGTCTACAACTCTCCCTGGACAGGACCCGAGTCCGATGCAGGTTACTTCCCCTGCCTCCTGTCATTACCCATTCACATCTTAGTGGGCGGAATTAATGTAGATTAAGTGTCTTGTAGCCATTCAGTTTTTATTCAAAGGGTTTAATAAAAGTACAGCACAGGAATACCAGCCATTTTTATACACATTCCTTCCAATTTCACAGGCCATAAGTAAATGGACAAACTGGCAATAGAAGTATGATTAATTCTTGGTGCTCCACAGCCTGTCCAGTGGATTTTTATTTTATTTTAGCACCGTTGTCGTGTGTTACCTGTGCTGCTCCACAGCCTGTCCAGTGGATTTTTATTTTTTTTTTTAGCACCGTTGTCGTGCGTTACCTGTGCTGCTCCACAGCCTGTCCAGTGGATTTTTATTTTATTTTTTAGCACTGTTGTCGTGCGTTACCTGTGCTGCTCCACAGCCTGTCCAGTGGATTTTTATTTTATTTTTTAGCACTGTTGTCGTGCGTTATCTGTGCTGCTCCACAGCCTGTCTAGTGGATTTATTTTTATTTTTTTTATTTTTTATTTATTTTTTTTATTTTTTTATTTTTTTTGCACCGTTGTCGTGCGTTCGCTGTTGCCGTGCGTTACTTGTGCTGCTTCATGGCCTGTCTGGTGCCTTAACTAAAGCACTCCTTCTGCTGAATCACCTCTAAATTATTTATACATTATTCACTTTGCGTGTTTTTAGGAATCCGCTAGGTTGCGTAGCTACTAGCTCTTAGCCGATTTAGCATGGCGGCTTCTCCTGTCTCTCCCGCACTTTTCTGCTCTGGTTGTAAAATGTTTAGTTGTTCCTCGGCCTCCTTTAGCAGTAACGGTACTTGTAATAAGTGTAGCTTATTCGTAGTTTTGGAGGCCAGGCTGGGCGAATTGGAGACTCGGCTCCGCACCGTGGAAAATTCTACAGCTAGCCAGGCCCCTGTAGTCGGTGCGGACCAAGGTAGCTTAGCCGCCGTTAGTTCCCCCCTGGCAGATCCCGAGCAGTCGGGAAAGCAGGCTGACTGGGTGACTGTGAGGAGGAAGCGTAGCCCTAAACAGAAGCCCCGTGTACACCGTCAACCCGTTCACATCTCTAACCGTTTTTCCCCACTCGACGATATACTCGCCGAGGATCAAACTCTGGTTATTGGGGACTCTGTTTTGAGAAATGTGAAGTTAGCGACACCAGCAACCATTGTCAATTGTCTTCCGGGGGCCAGAGCAGGCGACATTGAAGGAAATTTGAAATTGCTGGCTAAGGCTAAGCGTAAATTTGGTAAGATTGTAATTCACGTCGGCAGTAATGACACTCGGTTACGCCAATCGGAGGTCACTAAAATTAACATTAAATCGGTGTGTAACTTTGCAAAAACAATGTCGGACTCTGTAGTTTTCTCTGGGCCCCTCCCCAATCAGACCGGGAGTGACATGTTTAGCCGCATGTTCTCCTTGAATTGCTGGCTGTCTGAGTGGTGTCCAAAAAATGAGGTGGGCTTCATAGATAATTGGCAAAGCTTCTGGGAAAAACCTGGTCTTGTTAGGAGAGACGGCATCCACCCACTTTAGATGGAGCAGCTCTCATTTCTAGAAATCTGGCCAATTCTCTTGGATCCTCCAAACTGTGACTGTCCAGCGTTGGGACCAGGAGGCAGAGCTGTGGTCTTATACACCTCTCTGCAGCTTCTCTCCCCCTGCCATCCCCTCATTACCCCATCCCCGTAGAGACGGTGCCTGCTCCCAGACCACCAATAACCAGCAAAAATCTATTTAAGCAAAAAAATTCAAAAAGAAAAAATAATATAGCACCTTCAACTGCACCACAGACTAAAACAGTTAAATGTGGTCTATTAAACATTAGGTCTCTCTCTTCTAAGTCCCTGTTGGTAAATGATATAATAATTGATCAACGTATAGATTTATTCTGCCTAACAGAAACCTGGTTACAGCAGGATGAATATGTTAGTTTAAATGAGTCAACACCCCCGAGTCACACTAACTGTCAGAATGCTCGTAGCGGAGGATTAGCAGCAATCTTCCATTCCAGCTTATTAATTAATCAAAAACCTAGGCAGAGCTTTAATTCATTTGAAAGCTTGTCTCTTAGTCTTTTCCATCCAAATTGGAAGTCCCAAAAAACAGTTTTATTTGTTATTATCTATCGTCCACCTGGTCGTTACTGTGAGTTTCTCTGTGAATTTTCAGACCTTCTGTCTGACTTAGTGCTTAGCTCAGATAAGATAATTATAGTGGGCGATTTTAACATCCACACAGATGCTGAGAATGACAGCCTCAACACTGCATTTAATCTATTATTAGACTCTATTGGCTTTGCTCAAAAAGTAAATGAGTCCACCCACCACTTTAATCATATCTTAGATCTTGTTTTGACTTATGGTATGGAAATAGAAGACTTAACAGTATTCCCTGAAAACTCCCTTCTGTCTGATCATTTTTTAATAACATTTACATTTACCCTGATGGACTACCCTGCAGTGGGGAATAAGTTTCATTACACTAGAAGTCTTTCAGAAAGCGCTGTAACTAGGTTTAAGGATATGATTCCTTCTTTATGTTCTCTAATGTCATATACCAACACAGAACAGAGTAGCTACCTAAACTCTGTAAGGGAGTTAGAGTATCTCGTCAATAGTTTTACATCCTCATTGAAGACAACTTTGGATGCTGTAGCTCCTCTGAAAAAGAGAGCTTTAAATCAGAAGTGTCTGACTCCGTGGTATAACTCACAAACTCGTAGCTTAAAGCAGATAACCCGTAAGTTGGAGAGGAAAAGATCTTCACTTAGCCTGGAAAAAGAGTTTGTTGCTCTATAAAAAAGCCCTCCGTAAAGCTAGGACATCTTTCTACTCATCACTAATTGAAGAAAATAAGAACAACCCCAGGTTTCTTTTCAGCACTGTAGCCAGGCTGACAAAGAGTCAGAGCTCTATTGAGCTGAGTATTCCATTAACTTTAACTAGTAATGACTTCATGATTTTCTTTGCTAACAAAATTTTGACTATTAGAGAAAAAATTACTCATAACCATCCCAAAGATGTATCGCTATCTTTGGCTGCTTTCAGTGATGCCGGTATTTGGTTAGACTCTTTCTCTCCGATTGTTCTGTCTGAGTTATTTTCATTAGTTACTTCATCCAAACCATCAACATGTTTATTAGACCCCATTCCTGCCAGGCTGCTCAAGGAAGTCCTACCATTATTTAATGCTTCAATCTTAAATATGATCAACTTATCTTTGTTAGTTGGCTATGTACCACAGGCTTTTAAGGTGGCAGTAATTAAACCATTACTTAAAAAGCCATCTCTTGACCCAGCTATCTTAGCTAATTATAGGCCAATCTCCAACCTTCCTTTTCTCTCAAAGATTCTTGAGAGGGTAGTTGTAAAACAGCTAACTGATCACCTGCAGAGGAATGGTCTATTTGAAGAGGTTCAGTCAGGTTTAGAATTCATCATAGTACAGAAACAGCATTAGTGAAGGTTACAAATGATCTTCTTATGGCTTCGGACAGTGGACTTATCTCTGTGCTTGTTCTGTTGGACCTCAGTGCTGCTTTTGATACTGTTGACCATAAAATTTTATTACAGAGATTAGAGCATGTCATAGGTATTAAAGGCACTGCGCTGCGGTGGTTTGAATCATATTTGTCTAATAGATTACAGTTTGTTCATGTAAATGGGGAATCTTCTTCACAGACTAAAGTTAATTATGGAGTTCCACAAGGTTCTGTGCTAGGACCAATTTTATTCACTTTATACATGCTTCCCTTAGGCAGTATTATTAGACGGTATTGCTTAAATTTTCATTGTTACGCAGATGATACCCAGCTTTATCTATCCATGAAACCAGAGGACACACACCAATTAGCTAAACTGCAGGATTGTCTTACAGACATAAAGACATGGATGACCTCTAATTTCCTGCTTTTAAACTCAGATAAAACTGAAGTTATTGTACTTGGCCCCATAAATCTTAGAAGCATGGTGTCTAACCAGATCTTTACTCTGGTTGGCATTTCCCTGACCTCTAGTAATACTGTGAGAAATCTTGGAGTCATTTTTGATCAGGATATGTCATTCAAAGCGCATATTAAACAAATATGTAGGACTGCCTTTTTGCATTTACGCAATATCTCTAAAATCAGAAAGGTCTTGTCTCAGAGTGATGCTGAAAAACTAATTCATGCATTTATTTCCTCTAGGCTGGACTATTGTAATTCATTATCAGGTTGTCCTAAAAGTTCCCTAAAAAGCCTTCAGTTAATTCAAAATGCTGCAGCTAGAGTACTGACGGGGACTAGCAGGAGAGAGCATATCTCACCCGTGTTGGCCTCTCTTCATTGGCTTCCTGTTAATTCTAGAATAGAATTTAAAATTCTTCTTCTTACTTATAAGGTTTGGAATAATCAGGTCCCATCTTATCTTAGGGACCTCGTAGTACCATATTACCCCATTAGAGCGCTTCGCTCTCAGACTGCAGGCTTACTTGTAGTTCCTAGGGTTTGTAAGAGTAGAATGGGAGGCAGAGCCTTCAGCTTTCAGGCTCCTCTCCTGTGGAACCAGCTCCCAATTCAGATCAGGGAGACAGATACCCTCTCTACTTTTAAGATTAGGCTTAAAACTTTCCTTTTCGCTAAGACTTATAGTTAGGGCTGGATCAGGTGACCCTGGACTATCCCTTGGTTATGCTGCTTTAGACGTAGAGTGTGGGGGGGTTCCCATGATGCACTGTTTCTTTCTCTTTTTGCTCTGTATGCATCACTCCGCATTTAATCATTAGTGATCGATCTCTGCTCCCCTCCACAGCATGTCTTTTTCCTGGTTCTTTCCCTCAGCCCCAACCAGTCTCAGCAGAAGACTGCCCCTCCCTGAGCCTGGTTCTGCTGGAGGTTTCTTCCTGTTAAAAGGGAGTTTTTCCTTCCCACTGTAGCCAAGTGCTTGCTCATAGGGGGTCGTTTTGACCGTTGGGGTTTTTCATAATTATTGTATGGCCTTGCCTTACAATATAAAGCGCCTTGGGGCAACTGTTTGTTGTGATTTGGCGCTATATAAAAAATAAGTTGATTGATTGATTGATACTTTAACTCCTGACCTTATCAGTGTCACCAAATGCTGTTTCCTCTCTTGAGATACTTTGCATTTTGTATAAAATTTGCTGTAATTTCTTAATGATAATGCAATATTTTTTTGTTTAACCCCTTGAATTAATCCTACTTTACAAGTACATCTTCATTGCTTAATTACCTATAGATTGTGGTGGTGTACAGAGGCAAAATTACAAAAATTGTGCCACTTTAGGTGTCTGACTGTAGACGGCAGATGCGAGCAGCCAAAATGAGTTTCCTTTGAGGTGCAATAGGTCTCGTGCTGACAGGGTGAGGAGTTCTGATGCCTGGGAAGTGCTTAAATTAGTTTCACATTGGAAAAAGCCAGTTGAGGTGGTTTGGGCGTGTGGTATCTTTTGTGTTCCTCCCTTTTTGAGGTCTTCTGGGCACACCCACAAACTTGGGGTTGACCCAGATTAGGAAGTATATGTGCCATCTGAGAAACTCAAAGTGCCATACAAATTAGAAATGATGAAAGAGTAAAACCGTAAAACCATACATAAAATCTAAACTTGTGCTGGATGAGTGGTTGTTAATTGAGCTGCTTGGAATGATACTGCTGAGAGCTGTTATGTAATTCGTGATACCTGGTTGGATATAAATAGGACTGTAAATGGTTAATGGACTGCATTTTATAGCACTTTTCCATCTGATGCAGACCATCAAAACACTTTACACTGATGCCTCATATTCACTAATTCACACAGAAGCATAAACTCACACACCAGTGTCAGTGTGCTACCATGCAAGGTGCTCCGGGGAGGTGATGGTCTAGTCGTTAAGCATTAAGCTTGAGACCAGAGGATCCTTGATTCAAATCCCACCCTGACCGGAAAATCACTAAGGGCCCTTCGGCAAGGTCCTTAATCCCCAAGTTGCTCCCGGTGTGTAGTGAGCGCCTTGTATAGCAGCACTCTGACATCGGGGTGAATGTGAGGCATTATTGTAAAGTGCTTTGAGCATCTGAAGCAGATTGAAAAAGCCCTATATAAATGCAGTCCATCTTCACAAAACACCAGGAGCAAATGGGGGATTAAGCACTTTTCTACAAGGTCAATTTATGCTTCTCGTCTATCTGGGAATCAAACATAGGATCACCTGGTTACATTCCTGCTTATCTAACCTTCAGGCCTCATGATTATGGTGTGATTATTCTCTGTTAGAAACTGTAGCTGTTGTTCTGCTATCCCAGCAGGGGTGCTGGCTGAACACCATTTAAAGATGGTCAGTCTCCACTGAGTCCAAAATGTGGCCACTGTTGTATTCAGAGGCAGGCAAAGGACTCAGAAGGCAGAAAGTACTCAGACCTTAAAAGACTTAAAAATGATGTATTGAATTTCAGCTCAGGTGCCGTTTGAGCTAGCAGTCAGAGTACCGCAGTCATTTGGTTGTTTTAAGATGGCAGGTGCATTTGAGGTTGAACAGATTGGAAAGGGAGGTGATCCACAAAGGAACCAGTTGAACATTCAGACTTTATAGTGGAAGACATGACTTGGGAAGGATTCTGGAGCACAAGGAAATTCAAAATTAATTTTAGGTGTAACAAACAAGAAAATTGACAAATATATGGTTGCCTGAAGTACCACGGGAGTACCAGGCTGACTGATTATACAAGTAGATCTTTTTCTTCTTTCAGCTGCTTCTGTTAGCGGTCGCCACAGCGAATCAGTCGTTTCCATGTCCTCTGAATCTTCCTCTGTCACACAACCACCTGCATGTTCTCTCTCAGTACAGCCATAAACCTCCTCTTTGGCCTCCCTCTTCTCCTGCCTGGTGGCTCCATTCTCAGCATCTTTCTCTCTGTATATCCTGGGTCCCTCCTCTGCACATGTTCAAACTATCTCTAGCTCACCTGACTTTGTCTCCCAACTGTCCCACCTGAGCTGTCCCTCTTAGTTCATTCCTAATCCTGTCCATTCTCATCACTTCCAAAGAAAATCTCAACATCTTCAGCTCTGCCACCTGTCTTTTTGTTAGTGTTAACGTCTCTAAGCCGTACAACATAGCTCGTCTCACTACTGTCTTCTAAACGTTCCCCTTCACTCTTGCAGATGGTTTCCTGTCACAAATCACTCCTTTCTCCACCGACTCCACCCTGCCTGCACTCTCTTCTTCAGCTCTCTACCAAACTTTCCATTACTTTGGATAGTCAACGCCAAATATTTAAACTTGTCTACCTTATCCACCTCTGTATTCTTTGTAACTACACTATTCCGCCAGGCTCTCTCATGCACACACATGTACTCAATCTAGCTTCTACTCACTTTCATTCTCCTTCTTTCCAAGGGCATGTGTCCAACTTTCTAGGCTCATCTCAACCTGTTCTCTACTCTTGCTACAGATCACAATGTCATCTGCAAACATCATAATCCATGGAGAGTCCTGATCTTGTCCGTAAACTTGTTCATCACCATTGCAAACAAGAAAGGGCTCATAGCCGATCCTTGATGTAATCCCACTCCACCTTGAATGGATCTGTCATTCCTTTTGCACATCTCACCACGGTCACATTGTCCTTGTACATATTCTGCACCACCCTCATATTCCTCTCTGCCACTTCAGACTTCCTCATACAATACCACAAATCTTCTCTTGACACCCTTTTCATGAGCTTTCTCTAAATCCACAAATGCATAATACAGCTCCTTCAGCCCTTTGCTATATTTCTCTGTCAGCACTCTGACTAAATATTGCATCTGTAGTGCTCGTTGTCAGCATGAATTCATATTGCTGCTCACAGATCTTCACCTGTTTTTTAAGCCTAGCTTCTACTATTTCCTAGAACTTCATGCTGTGGCTGATCGACTTTATGTCTCTGTAGTTACTGCAGTTCTGCACATCACCCTTGTTCGTAAAAATCTCAACTAGCACAGTTCTTCTCCACTTCTGAGGCTTCCTCTCACTTTCTAAGATTTTGTTATATAGTGTGATTAGAAACTCCACTGCCATGTCTCCTAAACATTTCCATGCCCCCACTGGGATGTCATTTGGATCAACTGCCTTTCCACTCTTCATCCTCTTCATAGTTGCCTTCACTTCAACCTTACTAATATCTTGCATTTTTTGATTTACACTCTCTACATCATTCAGCTTTCTCTCTCTCTCATTTTGTTCATTCATTAGTTCCTCAAAATATTCCCTCCACCTTGTCAACACACACTCCTTGCTTGTCAGCACGTTACCATCTCCATCCTTTATTGCCCAAATCTATTGCACATCCTTTTCAGTTCAGTCCCTCTGTCTGGCCAATTGATACAAGTGTTTTTCTCCTTCCTTAGTGCTTAATTTCATGTACGACTCACTGTGGGCCTATCCCTTAGCCTTTACCACTTCTCCTTTCACCTTATGCTGCATATCCTTGTACCCCTGCATATCCTTGTACTCCTGTCTCCTGACTTTCTTCATCTCTCTGAATATCCCAATTCTTTTTTTTGTCTCCCTCTTTCTCCTTGTTTTCATGAACATCTTTATTCCACCACCAGGTCTCCGTGTCGTCCACTGTCCAGATGTCACACCCAGCACCTTCCTAGCTGTCTCCCTCACGACATCTGTAGTACTTTTCCAGTTGTCCAAAATAGCTTCACATCCATTCAGTGCCTCTCACCTCCTCCCTGAATTTCACACAAGTTTCCTCCTTCAGCTTTCACCATCTGATCCTATGTTCAAAAAAGTTGGGATATCATAAATGTAAATAAAATCAATAAAAAAATGAAACAAACGATAAACAGTGATCTTTGCATTTACTTTGACTTTGATATCATTAAACAATTCAGTGAATCTGAAGACATTTCAGTGTGTGAAGAGCAATGGCACAAGCCTATGCTGAACACCTGTGACCTCTGATCCTTCAGACGGCTCAGCATCAAGAATGTCATTCACCAATATCAATCCGTTTCAGTTAGGTATTTCAGTAGCTAATATAAATACATGGACAACTGATTACTTTGGAAAATCTTTGTCAAGCATTAAAATATGGAGTTACATTCACAAATGCTACTTAAATATTTACTGTGCAAAAAAAGAAGCTTGATGTTAACCTTGTCAAGAAGGTTGTCGATGTCTGTGTGCTTATAGGCATCTGGGTTGGACCATCACACAGTGGAAATGTGTCTTAGTATTCCAGATTTTATGGGAAGAAATTGATGCTGTGTGCTCTGCACCAAGGACAAAAAGGACCATCCAGACTGTTTAAGTTAACATATGCTACCTTCAAGATGAGATGTTTTCCAGGGATATCCACGCATTTTTCAACAACTCATTGCAAAACCACACACACATCTGTATTCTATACACATATGTATTACTGTTATTGTATTACTACTGCACTACAGTCACTTTCACTTTGCTCTACACTGATATTTTTTACTGTACAATATGTATATACCTGTCCCTCCCCCTGTATCTTCCAGAATATTTTTATTTCATTCATTTTTTTGTATTTGTTTTAAGCACTGTTTACTTTTTTTTTTTTACCGATCTTCATTTGTGTTGGCACAACTTGGACAAGTCGCACCATTTCACTGCCTTCGTACTGCACAATTGCATGTGACAAATCTGAATCTGAAATGTGAATCTAAGTGTATGGAGAATTTAATGAAAAATGCAACAACTATGACCTCATACTGTTGCACACCCTAAAACATGTTTGTCATAAGAATAAGACAAAATAACACCTGAAGCTTTTGTCATTAATGTCAAAACATCTTTTAATTGTTGTGAGAAGGCGTGACAACATTACCAAGTGCCTTAGCAACCCAAACTTTTTTGGAAGGTGTTGCAGACCTTCAATGCAGGAATTGATGCATGTTCATTAATTCAGTTAAGTTGACTAGTACACAGGCCATAAAATATCTTGAGTTCATACTTTATGCAATTAAATAGAATTCAGAATTAATGTAAGGATCACTGCTTTTTGTTTTTGCACTATTATTATTATTAAGTGTGGTGGCTGCACGTGTCCTTTGGGAAAACTTGTCATGATTACATGTCAGAGACCGGTGAAAGCACAGCAGACAGCTGCAGAAGCAAACCATTGACAGCATCCTCCAGGAGGAGCTGGAGGATGTGAGGGATGGACATTTCGGCTGCCTTCGTTCTTCTGCTGCCACTTCAATCCAGCCTCGGATATTGGATTGATGGATGGAAAAATGGATGGGCGCTGAACTAAAGTCATATGTACAGCATAAAAGTCTTAAATGCACTTTGTTCTGTTTGTCTGTGAACACAACCTGCTTTACACACTGTACTGCACCCACTGTGGTTGTACGTGTACACGTCTGAGTCTCGACGGCATGTGAACAAACTCCCATTTATACAGTGTGTAATATTGCAAATTAAGACCTCAGTGTTCAAGTACTTGCATCTCAGAGGGATGCACAAGGCAATAAATTGCACTAATTGCAAAGAACTAATTACACCATGAGCAATATGAATAGCGTTGAAAATTTTTGCCGTACTAGCAGAGTGTAAGAAACGCCTGTGACCTGGGTGTTGCCTTTGAAAGTGTGCAAGCATTCTGAAGCATATATATATATATATATATATATATATATATATAATCTGCAACAGGGAGAACAATCACTGTGTTACGTAAACCATTTATAACCCCATTTTTGGGTTTTCTCAACAGCAGGAATCTACATTGTGCAAGAGCTGCACAGACCACACACATAATTTGGGGTTCAGCATCTTGCTAAAGAATCCTTATGCACACACACAGTTGTGCTCAGTTCATGGACCGGTTTGCTGTGCCGTTTCTTAAGTCTTTATCTGAGGACTGTGTACTCGTGCTTACACAGATTTTCTGTGCTTGTCCTTAAACTGCTGTTTTGGGATTTACACTGAATCAATGTGCTCATGGTTTTATGCTTCTTCCTCTCTCCATCTTTCTCTCTCTAACTTCTCCAATGTTCTGTGCAACAAGGATGCTAAAAATCCTCTACCAGTCACCATGCGGTGTTATTTTACCCAATGAAATCATCAACACGTCCAGCCAGACACAGTCATTGGCTAATAAACTCAGATGCAATAAGACAGGAGGGTTTGTTTGTTTGTTTGTTTGTTTGTTTTCACCCAAGAATTCCAACCAGAGGTCTTTTTTATGTCTTCAAGCATCCCTTATGGGTATTGTAGCCCTTTTTTATGATGTAGTTTATTTCTGTGTTTGCTTTTTGGAATAAAAGTGAAGTTGTTAGATGCTGCAGATCACAACCGTGTTTACAATTTTAGATCCAGCCAGGTGGCTTGTTCTGGAAATGTGCACAAGTCAGAGTATATTTTGTGTAATTGCATGACGTTTGGAGAAACAGTGGAGTGGAAATATGCATGGTCAACTAATTCATCAGTGTGACAGCAGAGTTTTGAGGGAGAACATTGGAAAGCTGGGATGTGAATGTTGGTAACAATGCTCTCAAATTAATGGACATTAAAACTTAACACGAGTAACGGCAGCAGTTGAAGACCACATTAAACTCGGTCTTATTCAAAAGACACAAATGAAAGAATCGGGCAGCAAACACATTCATACAGTATTTTCTTTTCATGAGGGGTCATATTATAGTGAAAAAAAAAGGCCAACATAGAGATGATCAATTAAAAAAAAAAGAACAATTTTCAGGTTTTGGCAAAATGGTCTGCGCCCATCTCTTTAAATGGAAAAGAGCTTTTGTTTGTCACATCCTCCTCCAAAAAGGAACAATGTAGTGGCTTATTTTAAGTGGCTAAACTGTATTTATAACAAGAGCAATCAGAGATTTCTGGCATCCGCCAGTCTGGATCCGGATCACCTCCAAAAGTCAGTGGAATCGTCCATGCCCTAAATATCTATCAGTGGTACAAATATGGTGAGAATCTGCAAAGTAGCTTTGATGTAATGCTTCAGAGCATATATAAAGTGAAATCTTGATCCAGACCCAGATTACCTCCAAAATTCAGGAGTCTTCCATGCTCTAATGTGTAACTGTGGTGAAAATTTCATCAAAATCTATGCAGTAGTTTTGACGTAATCCTGCTACCAGTAATCCTTCAAAGCCTATATAAAGTGAAACCTGATCCAGAATCCAGATCCAGATCAACAACAAAATTTAATGGCGTCTTCCATGGCCTAATATTTATCTGTGGTGAAAATTTCATCAAAATCCATGATGTAGTTTTGATGTAGCTCTGCTAACAGACAGACAGACAGACAAATAAATAAATAAATGCAGATGATTTTATTATGTCTTTGTCGGATGTAATAATCTTAAAAGAAGATGATGACAGTTTGATGACTTTTTCCCCAAATACACTCATTGCATGGCTCATACTCACCCTACCATTACTCAGCAAAGCCCTGTTTGCACTCTGCTGAACTGTGCCAAACTAGTTATTTGTTGTGCTGGTGAGGAAGAGTCACTAGTGGAAAATGTGCAAAAGTTTTATTTTTGAGCACTGAAAGAACACGTGTCAAAGTGGCTAAGAACATGAAAGCTGTCCTTTATGTCCTGCAAATTCACCTTCCTTTGAAGTATACTGGTGCTAAACCCTTTAGTATGCTAAAATCAGTGTGAGACAGCCCAGTAGAGCCAACACTTTTCAAAGCTATTCACATATGTACATTGGCATCTGTTAGGGCCGAGAAATTATTTATTCTTAAATTTGTCTGTAGATACCTTTTATGTAGTTAGCCACTCGAGTTGTCTTGCTCTCTGCATAGGAATTCAAAGCATCATCTGTGTTGTAGCTTCACGGCTACTCGCTGAATGAAAGCGCAAATGTCACCAGTCCTGAAGCTGTTGTTGATTTTCATACAGCGTGTGTTTGAGCTGATGAGGCTCAAAAAAGAAATCTTGCTGGGCCACTCCCATATTATTTTGTCAGTTCTGTAATTGTATTAGCGGCGTCTCTAGGCCCCTGGTGTCTGGGCGTCTCTGGTGCCCTGACACTTGCACGACTTTGATCTGCGCACTTGCAGGATGCAATGCTTTGGTCCACTGGCCGCCACGCGCTGTGCACTGGATGCTGCGTCTGTAAAATAATTATTTCATAGCACATGAATCATTTTCTCTTTGAGTTGGCTGTTGAAAACGGCTCGAATCGCTTCCTGAATCACAGAGGAGCGCTCTAGCCGCTGCATTTCTCACACGCTAGTGCTGAATGAAGGTGAGAACGCATTTGGAGCTGTCTACAAAGGTAATTATTTGTCATGTTTCAATTGCAATGGCTTGATAAAACAGTTGCATGTTCTTTCCTTCTCGTGCAGCTGTAAAAGTGTGTTTGTGATAGATTTAACATCTTGTTATAATCGTTCAGACGAGCTGCGCTGTGATGTGGTGCGCTGCTACAACCACTTACACTGTTGACTTCTTTACTTGACTTGACGAGCTGCACATAGTGTTGGTGAGTATCGGTGAAACCACGCAATGTTCACTACCACTTCACATTTGTTGCACGACATTTATGCGTGAAAATTTTTTTGAACATTTAAAAATTTTCTTTGCGCAATTGCACGCGCTGGTGCCCTTCTCATGTTCAGTCTACACCAGTTAACGAGGAGTTTACTCTCCTGCACGACACAGTGCATACAAGTGCATGCATCAAAGTCGTGCAAGTGTCAGGGGGGTCTTTATTCTCCACTTTTCGGCACCCCTGCTGTGCGACATCCTGACAATTTGCAGGAACCCCACTAGGTTGCTGGACATCATAGCCGGCATACACCAGTACTGTGAGTGTCGTGCAGAATGTGGGTAGAGTCTCTGACTTCTTCTCATTGAACTTGGGTGTGTTCTTGGATGTGTTCAAGCTTTTTCTCTATTCACTGGGTGGTGGGTAAAGTTCTGGAGTCCAGCAATAAGGTGCTTTTGCTGTTGAGGAAAGGCTCACTGACCTTGACTTTGGGGACAATTCTGTGATTTTTGTGGAATTGGTGATCTTATTTCAGCATTTGAGAAATTGAGCGAAGAGTCGGATTGTCTGGGTTTCCAATTGTTGTGGATCAATACAAAGATCGAGGCTTTCAGTGCATCCTGAAAGTATTCATAGTGCTTTATTTTTTTACACATTTTATGTTACAGCCTTATTCTAAAATGGATGAAATAATTTTTTTTTTCTCCTCAAAATTCTGTCAGTAATGAAGCAGAATGAGTGAGATCTTAAGTGATAAAGACTGTGTGTGTGTGTGTGTGTGTGTGTGCCGCACAGTCACGTTGGTAGTTTTATTGCCTTGTGAAGCATGTTGCTGTGGTGACTCCCTCACAAGATTTTGGCTCCAATTACATCTCACTTTGTCTGGATGTCACCTCTAATTTATATAAACTATATGCCTCTAACTACCCAACCCCGCAACAAATAATAATAAAAAAGATTAATAATAAAACTCCACCAAAGGATTCTACTGCTGGTCATTTTGCACTCAGCTTTCCTCCAAGTGAAGAACACTAAAGGTGAACAAGCAGCCCACTTTCTTAAAAATAAAAAAATAAAATGTCTTTATTTAGAGAGACTCTGGGGCAGAGATAAAAGCCTCACTGTCTATAAGAAGTGGCAGCACTAAAGTCACACCTTTGGTAACCAACTTGCTTTCCTGGCCTCGTTCTTTACCCTGGAAACAGCTTATAATATCTGTTTCTGTCTGTCCATCCGTCCACCTGTCCCATTAGTTGTCAGGTGTTTTTTTTTTTTTTCTTTTCTTAGTTACGTGTCAGTCTCTGCAACATGAGCTTAATGCGAAACACAGCGATTGTCCAATAAAAGTGACCTATGGGGTCAGGAGCGGTGCCTAATGATTTTTTTTTCCTCTACCTGCCCGTGGTTTTAGCAGGCAAACCGCAGTGCTGACGGCCGCCCCCACCTCTTGATTGCTCTGAGATTACTTTTCTCACAGCACAAACAGGCAATCACTCCTCCCCCAGTGCCCCGTGTGCGTCTCTCTCGTTCTGTCTCTCATCACCTTTATCTGCATGACCAGAACATTTAAAACCTCAGTTGCCTGCTATCTGGATGCTGTCTCACCCTCCGGACCCGCTTCAGCGGCGCCAAGTGTTTTCACATTTGAAGTGCATACTTAGAATTTAGTACGGGGGGTGGTGTTCCATCTTTGCTTCGATCGAACAGAAGATGAAATGACTCAGTCCAATTAGGCATTGTTTTCTTTCTTTCGCAGTAAAATAACAGATAAATTCCTCAGGGTGTTTTGAAGGCACTGTTCATACTGTGTAAGTGACAGTCTAATAAGACGGCTTTGTAAGATGAATTGCCCCCATTGTGTAAATGGCCCACTTAATGCAGCTGTCGTGTTTCCACGCGGCAAACAGAGGAAAGAAGAAAAAAAAAAAAATGCTTACAGCGAATATAGGGGGCACGTTGCAGAGCTGCTAGGTTTCATTACAGTTGTGGAGGAATAGATAGATGAGATTCTGCGAAATGTCTGTGTCCTAAAAATGTTGTACCTCCAGTATTTTTTAAAAAAATGGTGCCTTAGTATTTTCTGTCGTAACACGGCCCATTTCTGCAGCAGCCTAGCTCAGAACGTCGTGTACTACATGGGGGAAAATTGCCGCTATGAGAACAGCAGGCATAAAAATGAAAAATATAGCCAATGTAAGATGGGTCAAGGAGAGGAAATGACTTATCTGGATGATCTCACCGTGAAACAGTGTTTTAACACCAAATTACGTCACAGGTTTTGAACAAATCACCGAAATAATGAATGTAAGTGCAAATCTGGGCAGTTCAGGGAAAACAAATAAGTAATTCTCATCATCATATGATAGAGCATCAGATGTGCGTACAGTACAGTGTATCTTTATGTGCCACCACAAAACCCAGTGCCTCCACGCCTGTACGTTTTTATCTATAATAATGCAGTTTTAAAGCAGGGAGTTGTGTTACCAAATGGAATGGTTTGTGGCAACATCTGCAAAACATTCAGAGTTTTTTAGAAACATTTAGTGGGGAGGCATAGCAAAACAATTGTTCATTTAATGATAAAAGAATGGAATTTGGCATATTCTAAATTAACTAATGTTTATTTTCAGATATGGAGCCATCCTGGAGCTGACCTCTAATGAGCTACAGTGGTCAATAAAGAATTACACAGGGGTCAAAATAAAAAAAAATAAAAAATGCTCCAATTATGTTGAAAATTATACCACATTATTTGTCTGATCATAACAATTCCAAAAATGTATAGTTTGGTCTATCTGTGAATGAATGTTTTGGAGTTATGGGGTGAAAACGGCAAAAATGGTGACAAAGATCAGTTTCAGTTTGTACAGGGGTCAAAAGTTAAAGTTGCTCCAATTTTGGTAAAAAATGATGCAAATTATTGGTTAATAGCATTCTAAAAAGGACTAGTTTGCACCATCTGTCATACTTAGTTATCATGTTACAGGGTAACATATGTCACACATCATAGAATCCAATGGACGTCGACCTTGTTTGACCTTTACTTTGGAGACCAAACATTCAGCACAGTCAAAACTATTCCAGCTCTTTTTGCTATATTTACCCCATAATGCCATGGAATTCAGTCATCGATAGTCCAACCTATACCTTTTTGGAATTGGAATGATCACACAAATAATGTGGTATAGTTTTCAACATGACTGGAGTATTTTTAAATTTTGACCCCAGTGTAATTTTTATTGACCCCTGTAGCTCATTAGAGTTCAGCTCCAGGATTTCTCCATATCTGAAAATAAGCATTAGTTAATTTAGAATATGTGTGCCAAATTCCATGCCTTTATCACAAAATGAACAATTTGTATGGCAATTTTAGCTAAGCTACACCACCAGTTATTTTGAACAATAACTCAGCAACAAATCTTAATGTGTTCTTTTTTACTTTATTTTTTAAAGGAGCTATGTTTGTGGAGCAAAAATAGTAACAGTACTACAGTCTCTCACCCTTCACTACTTTGATAGTGATAATATGAAGGAATTCAAGTATGGTTGTACAGCGCAGCATTTGACGTGGAAGCATAAATTCTGTGGTGCACTGTGTGTGTCACTATGCAGACACATCTGCGCAAATCAAGTATTGTTTACGCTGGAGAAATGCCTTTAAAAAAAAAAAAGGCATAGGTTACAAATGTTGAGTTATTCCATTGTTTATATCCTTCTCCTTCATTATACTTGAAGCACAAACTGTGACCTTATATCCAAGTTTTGTGCAGCATTATTATAGTTTTTAAGCAGTATGTTTCCACATTTAGAATTTCAAAATCATGCCTTGTTACTGAAAACACAATTTATTATAATTTTGTAGCACTTGTACAAATATGAAGCTACAAAATCAACTGTCCAAAATACAAGATTTTGAAGTTCATGATTTATGAGATAGAAAAGTAAGTAATTTCCAAACTTGATAAGCTAGAAGACATCAATTTTTCATTTTCCTTTATAAATTACTTACTGGTTTACTGCTTAGGAAAATAAATGACAATTACTCTCATGTTTATTAACTTATCAAAACCACCCATTTAAAATCAGTGATTGTTGTAACGAAGCAACTCTTGAGTGTAGCTTTTGAAGAACGTGAACAACTATTTACACACAACAAACTATTAATAATCGACTTTACAGGTGTCATATTGTGCAAATTCTCCTTTAGAGTTACGTGTCTGGACGGGTATCATATTAAACACCCTCACACTTCTACAGTTCCATGTCAAATGTGCATGTCGATGTCACCATGATAACAGAATTTAAGCCAGGAAATGGTTTTAGATTCCTGTAATATATGTCACAGATATTCACATATGGACTGCTCGCTGTGACAGACACGCCCACTAAGCCCGTGTACACTCTCTGCAATGCACCCACCCAGTGTGCGTGACAGAGACTGACTTTTCAACTGTTACATCATATTTATTTATTTATTTTCTTTAGATTAGAAAGAATGAGAGTTACGAATGTAACTACGGTTCTATGAATTCCGGATGACCGCCAGAGGGCGGTGTTTTAGCACCTGGATAACTACATGTGCGCAGCACAGAGGTCGAGAATATATACCAACAAAGTCACACCATTGAATGTGACCTGGGTGACGTCACTGGTTGTCTTTATATACCAGACGCACCCAGCGCTCGCTTCTTTTCGGAATGAACTCGCAAGACTGACAAGCAACTCTGGCGGTCATCCGGAATTCATAGAACCGTAGTTACATTCGTAACACTCGTTCTATTTCATTCCTCCTGACCGCCAGAGGGCGGTGCTTTAGCACCTGGATGACTTAATACCAACAAGGTCACGAAGAGTCACACTCACCTCGCATCAGCAGTGGGGAGTGGAGGCAGACAACACCGCCGAAGTCACAGCAGGAGGAGCGGCCACATTCAGTCTGTAATAGCGGGTGAAGGTACAGGACGAAGCCCACGTAGCAGCAGCACAAATATCACTCAAAGGGACACCTCTCAGTGCAGCCCAGGAGGTGGACACCCCTCTGGTGGAATAGCACGTAACCCTAGGAGGCTGAAGACCTCTGGACCTGTATACTTGTAAAATGGCATCCACGACCCAATGCGAGAGTCGCTGCTTTGAGACAGCACAGCCTCTTTTGTGATCACCGTAACACACAAACAGGGCATCCGTTTTCCGGATCCCGGCAGTCGCACTAATGTACTGCTTCAACATTTGGACAGGACACAGGGAACCTGAAACAGATAATCCTGGATCAGAATGCGGGACATACACAGCCAAGGAAACTGGCTGGTTAACATGAAAAGTTGAAATTCTCTTGGGTAAAAAGGACGGATTAGGCCACAGCGTAACCCCAGATCCGTCAGAATTCCATCGCAAACAGTCCCCAGCGACTGAGAGGGCATGGAGCTCTCCCACCCGCTTAGCCGAAGACAGTGCAAGTAGAAAAGCAGTCTTCACTGACACCCATTTAAGATCAGCACTTTCAACTGGTTCGAAAGGGGATAAGCTTAAACCTTCCAGGACTAGAAGAAGGTCCCATGAAGGTACGCGTGCAAGCCTTGGAGGCTGCAAACGTAGAGCACCTTTCAAAAAACAACACACTAAGAGGTGTGAACCCACTGACCGGCCATCAACGTAGACATGCCGGGCAGAGATTGCAGCAACATAAACCTTCAAGGTAGCGACAGAAAGTCCTTTCTCCAGCAGTTCTTGTAAATATGTGAGGAGAATAGGCACAGGGCAATGCTCCGGGTCTAACTTTTGTTTCTCACACCACCGCGCAAACAGCTTCCTTCTGTTGTCATACAAAGCCCTGGTATAAGCAGCACGTGAATTAAAGATAGTCTGAACAACAGCCTGGTCACAAGAACTTAACAAGGAGTCTGGCCCCTCAACGGCCACACATACAGTTGAAGGCGTTCTGGGTGAGGGTGCCAAATCCTCCCCTGTAGCTGTGACAACAAATCCTTCCTCTCCGGGAGAGCCCAAGGTTCTCCCTCGAGGAGTTTGTAAATCATGGGAAACCAAATCCTCCCAGGCCAGAATGGAGCAACCAGCAGCACCCTGTGGCTGCTCTGATCCATCCTGTGCAGTGTCAACATCAGCAGCGGGAGAGGAGGGAAGGCATAAAGGAGGCAATCCGGCCACGGGTGAGCCAATGCATCCTGCCCCAGCGGGCTGTCTGGTTCCAAGAGGGAGTACCATTGTGGGCAATGTGTCGAGGTGCTTGAAGCGAAAAGTTCCACTTCCGCTGCACCATATTTCTGCCAGATCATTTGGACCACAATCGGGTTCAGTCTCCACTCTCCCGGTGGTGGTTTCTGTCTGGAGAGTAAATCCGCTGTGCTGTTCTGTACACCGGGCAGATGAACTGCTCTGACACTCTGAAGGCGAGGCAACGCCCATAAGAGAAGCTTTCGAGTTTCTGCCAATGAGTGATTGGACCTGGTGCCCCCCTGATGGTTTATGTGATAGACTGTTGACGTGTTGTCCAACCGGACAAGAACATGTCTTCCTCTCACGGCTGGGAGGAAATGCTTGAGAGCCAGTCGCACAGATGAAGTCCACGTTTCCCCAGGGTTTGAGGTGCAGAAGGCACTGGTTGGAGAGTCGTACAAGCCTGTGCTGATGCAACTTCGAGTTGAGGCCTAGGTTGTTGATCCAAATCTGTAGGGGACATAAGAACAGAAGTCCCAAAGGTACCACTAGCGACATTGCAGTCAATTTGCCCATCAACCGGAGCAGCAAACCAAAAGGCAGCGTCACAGCCCGTTGAATGTGTGAGATGATACGAATTACATCGTCCACTCTCTGCGGGGATGGCGATGCAGTCATAGTCAGGGAGTTGATGGCAATGCCGATGAAGGTCGTTTGTTGACTGGGAACAAGAGAACTCTTTGCAAAGTTCACTGTGAGTCCTAAATAAGAGACATGGTTCAGTAGAAGAGCTGTGTCGTTGTGCGCCTGCTCCTGAGTCGGAGCGCAGACAAGCCAATCGTCTAAGTAGGGTAGGATTCTTAATCCAAGAGCTTGCAGTGGGGCTAGTGCTGCAGCCATACATCTGGTAAATGTACGAGGGGCAAGAGAGAGGCTGAAAGGAAGCACCCTGAACTGGTATGCCTGACCTTCGAAAGCAAAGCGGAGAAACTGCCTGTGATGAGGCGCCACTGGCACATGGAAATAGGTGTCTTTTAAGTCGACACTTGTGAACCAGTCTCCTGGTGTGATAGTTTGAAGGACGTCTACTGTGCGGAGCATGTGAAACTGCAGCACTTTGATATAACGATTCAGACGTTGGAGATCGAGGATAGGACGAAAGCCGCCATCCTTCTTTGGAACAAGGAAGTAAATTGAATAGAACCCCCTGAGCTGGTCTGATCTGTGAACTGGCTCTATGGCCCCCTTCTCCAGGAGTTCCAAAATCTCCCATTGTAGGGCAGTAGACTGCACCGAGTTGGAAACAACAGTCATCCTCACCCCATTGAACTTTGGAGGACGACATCCGAACTGAATTCTGTAACCTTCAAACAAGGTTGAAATGACCCATGGGTCTTGAACTTGAGCCTCCCAGTGGCTGAGTTGATTTCATGAAAAACGGCTGGGGGCCAAACATTGGCAGTCAGACCCGACCACCTCTGCCTCGCATCCCTGAGGACCTCTGGGTGCGATTACTGGAAGCTCTGCGAAACCGTTCAGTTCTCGGGGGTCTGCCCGTAGGCTCACGAAAGGCAGGCTGCTGGGAGAGCTGGCCCTCAACTGCAAAAGCACGTGCAGCTCTGGGAGTCGGCGGAAGCCTGGATGTAGAGTGGAAAGCTGTAGCACGTCTGACTGGCTGAGGTCTGGAAGACCGGTGTAGGTCAACAAACTGTTGCCGAGATTTACTAGCCTCGACAGCACGCTCTAAAGTTTGTTGGGCCGCAGGTCCAAATACTTGGCCTGGAAGAACCGGCAGCGAACTGAGTGTGCCTCTGCAGGATTCGGAAAGGGGGGACTGCGCAAGCCACACCTGACGTCTAGTGATGGTAAGGGTTGACATCAGTCTGCCAAGCTCTCTGGACATATAAGCAAAGGTTTGGAGTGAGGCATCACTAAGACTTTGCGTAGCATCATCAACCTTTGCCTCCCTCAAAGACTTTGAGAGGGCAAGGGCTAAATGGGACAGTGAGTTGCCTAGGCGACCGATGCAAGCAGCTATGTCATAGCTTTTGGTGAGGAGGTCATCAGTGACCCTACACTGAGGGCGTGGGCAGCGGGCATCCGGCCGAGCAGCATCAGCTGGAGCCACAACCAGGTTCGCAATAATGCTGTCAACGGCGGACATACGGTTCAGACCATACTGCGCTGAATCACACATAGAGCTAAGGGCTCTGCAGTCCTGTGATAGATGGCCCAACATCGGTGGAGCTCCTCGATATATGTTTGTGAAACTGGAACGTTGAACTCAGGCTTCTGAGTGACTTTGAAAAAGGCACTTGAAGCGGTGGTTTCCGCAGGGGGATTGTCGACCCCAAGCCTGGATAAAGCCAACTGAACCTTGCTTGACAAAGGATAGTCCAGGTTCGGTTTGCGGCATGGACTCTGCCTCGGAGGTATGAGAGCCCACTAATGAATGGCTTGGAGAAAGACTCCTCTCATCCTCATTCTCCACACAGTTTATATCACTTGTCATGTACAAGGAATCAGTTGCAGCAATAGACACGACATCGTCCTCCTGCTGAGTAACTACATTGGTCTGATCAGCCTCATTAGGGACAGCAGGAACTGTCACTGCATCCTTAGGCTGTAGATTCAGAAGCAAGGACTTAATCTGAGCAAACTCAGAAGTCAACGTTTCAACCTTTTCAGCCAAAGCATGGTCATGAGCCAAAGCATGGTCATGCAGGAGCCCCTTCTTAGCAGAAGGGGCTCCTGCATGTGCGCGTTTACGGCGCTTTGGGTCCTTCCTGGGGCTGGAGGCCAAAGTCGCACTAGATATTCCACTTTCCAATGCCGCAAGTCTAGCAGATCTCTCTGCCAGTGGCATGCTGGCACAATTAAGGCAGGCATCGCCAGTCAGGGCTTCCCTCAGGTGTCTGATCCCAAGACAGGAGGGGCAAAACATATGTCCATCATCTGGGCTCAAGGGAGCCAAACAGGTACTACAGCCATGCAACAAAGGCCCTATCAACATTGTGGACTGCGTGCAGATGGCTAACGCAAGCCCTGATGGTTACAAATGGAAAGACAAAGCGTGAATCACATGCAGTGTAAATAGTAACACGAGGCACGGAGCGTGAAGCACTCACAGCCGCAGACTCGACACGAGGCACGGAGCGTGAAGCACTCACAGCCGCAGACTCGACACGAGGCACGGAGCGTGAAGCACTCACAGCCGTCGGCTTGACACGAGGCACGGAGCGTGAAGCACTCACAGCCGTCGACTTGACACGAGGCACGGAGCGTGAAGCACTCACAGCCGCAGAGTCGACACGAGGCACGGCGCGTGAAGCACTCACAGCCGCAGTCTCGGCACGAGGCACGGCGCGTGAAGCACTCACAGCCGCAGTCTCGGCACGAGGCACGGAGCTTGAAACACTCACAGTGTAAAAGCTAATACAAGGCCCGGAGCGTGAAACACTCACAGCCACAGTAATAACACGATGCACACAGCCGAAAAAACTCACAGCCCAAGTGCTAAGTCACTTAGAGCAACGACGACAACACTAGCTGCTAACGGAGCTGTTAAACTTAGCAAATGGCGGCAGTGCACACAAAGTACTTCAGGGAGTGGAAAACACTCACGGCAAGCCCAACACAGTACACTATACTGGTTCTGATACACACACTACCACGTAGTTAACGGGGTTAGCGACACAACTAAACAAATAGCCAGCTTTCATCAAAACAACACAGCTAATGTGCACGAGGAAAATATCCAGCAGGGCAGCAGCAAAGCGCGCACCCGTGGTTTAGGAAGGTGTACTCATGACAGGCGTCAAAGAATACAAAAAACGGTGAAGCCGTGTCTCGCAGCCTCTGGAGGACGTGTGCAGTGCACGTAGCTCCAACCGAAGGTGGGTTGCGAGGCTACAAACGAGAGCGGCAATCGCAGCTAAATGCGTTCTCAACCTCTAAGAATGCGAGAATGTAGAAAAGAAGCGAGCGCTGGGTTCGTCTGGTATATAAAGACAACCAGTGATGTCACCGAGGTCACATTCAATGGTGTGACTTTGTTGGTATATATTCTCGACCTCTGTGCTGCGCACATGTAGTTATCCAGGTGCTAAAGCACCGCCCTCTGGCGGTCAGGAGGAATGACATAGAACTTTATTAATGCCATGTGAAGACTCCCTCAGAGAAATTGAGGTTCCAGCAGCATTGTATAACAGCACACAGGGTAAGAAGCAGACAGAGGGTCAAAAGTGAAAGTAAAAAACAATTTGCAAATATAATTATAAATACACAATCATCAACACCAGAAATACTGCTCGCTACTGGTTTACTGGCTACTACTGTTCCTCTCCTTCCCGTCCTCTGTCTTCCTGTTACTCCTCCTCCCCCCGAGTGAGGAGTTGTACAGTCTGATGGCCTGAGGAACAAAGTTTTTCAGTCTGTTGGTGCTGCACTTGAGAAGGAGCAGTCTGTGGCTGAAGAGGCTCTTGTGGTTGCTGATGACGGTGTGCGGAGGGTAACTGACATAATTTCCAACAGTTTGTCCAGTGTTCTCTTTTTTGTAACTGTCACAAGAGGGTCCAGCTTCATGCCGACCACGGAGTCAGCCCACCTGATCAGTTTGTCAGAGACAGAAACAGAGATCATAAGACGACAGTAGTGTGTAAATGTAACAGTGGCATACAAATTTAAAGCTTATCTAAAGTTTATCAAATTTAGGTTGACTTGGATCTTGGTGATTTGCTGCGCTCCTGTTTTCTGAAGCTGCTGCTGTCCAATAACCAGAAGGAAACTGGTGCAGGTACAGCATGGACCTGGCCTGATGGAAAGACTCTACTCACAGACATCAGCCCGTGACTGTATTTTTCCCCATTAACAAGCCAAATTGACGTGGACACACACAGACACACACACAGAGCAGTCAACTGGCCATGCGTAGTGATTTAAGGCAAGTATTATCAGAGAGTTATAGGTCATTGTCTAAATGAAGCGTGGTCGAGCAGCGGCAGTCTCATTTCCACCGTGTGACCTTTTCTTGCTAGATGCTGGCAGGATGAAGGCGCTACATCGCTGACATTAATGACCTGCTCTCTCTCTCTCTCTCTCTCTCTCTCTCTCTCTCTCTCTCTCTCTCTCTCTCTCTCTCTCTCTCTCTCTCTCTCTCTCTCCATCTGTGACTGTCATTCTCACGCTCACTCGCTCAGTCTCGGCCTAACTGTGCATGCTGCACTACAAAGTGGTGATAAATAAAATTCAAAGTTTCAATGAAATTAAAAGGCACTGGCTTACAAGTTCCTGTAAATGATTGCACAGACAATAAGAAATATCCTCATAGTTTGTAAATGAGTGTCCATATTTTTAGCACATGGCCCTCATGTACTCGTTTGTGCTTGGTAGTTGTTCTTTCTCAAACTTTTTTTACATGGCTGCACATAGAGCTGCAGCTAATGATTAATTTTATTTTATAACTGATTAATCAATTGCTTATTTTCACAGAATAATTGATTATTCATTATTTTATTCACACACAATGCCAAGTGCATATATCATATTAGTGTAATTCATAAAATATATAAAAACAAGCAAAAATGAATAAAATTACTGTCAAATTGTATAAACAAACAATAATAAAAGGCTTCAAGAAGGTGAAAATTTAAATAATATATATAGTAAAAAGTAGTAGTAAAGACAGAAAAAAAAATTGCCATTGTGATGCAGCAATCCTGGCCAAAGGTAAAGGTTTTGCTGCATCATGGCAAAAAAAAAAAATAAGAAAGATATTTAGAATAAAATGGAGTAATTGTTGTCGAAACCATGCATACAATCTAGTTAGTTCATAAAAAGTGATGTACTCGTATATACAAAATTTCATAGTATTAATATCAGCAATATCAACTTTACCTTCAAGTGAAAATCTCAACTCTTTGATTTGACACGCAGTTGGCACACTGATGTCACACCTGACTAGAAACATGTTCTTCATTTGACTGTCAGGACATAAGATTTCTTACATTGAACTGTGTTGCAAATTAGCAACAATAATAGAATTTGCATCATTGGCCCATCTTTTGGATAAATATTTAATTTTTACATTTGTATTGTTTAACATGGTTTGACGTAAGCTAACATAGTGGCAGTATTTCTGCTCTGACACACTATACGTACATTTAGTAATAGAAGAAACCTTGTATGTGTTGTATAAGGAAAATTTAGCATTCGTCTCATATGTCTGTTCCACATGGTTTGAAAATGTGTAACATTTTTGTCCTCAAGGTTCCAGCACTGAGCACCATAAAACTGTGAACACTTTGCATTAAATATCTTGGATACAATATCTATGTTACACCTGCATATGGATGCTAAAATATGGTTAACCCGATACGTTAAATCACTTTTCTTTGTTCTCGTTTCCGTACTCCCTAACATTGTCTACCCAGGTATGAACATTACCATTCAACTTAACACTTTGAGTATCATGTTTCCTCTTACTGAAAAACATACAAACATTAGTTGTTGGAATTAGTTGCTAGGTCCATAAAATGCCAGCAAATGGTTTAAAATGTCAGTCAGTGTTTTAAAGAACCCAAGATGAATACGTTAAATGTCTTGTTTTGTCCACAACCCAGACTTACACAGCTTACTGCCAAATGGGAGTAAAGAAACTACTGAAATAAACCAGAACGTATTAACAGTTAAGAGGCTGAAATCGGAGAATCTGGATATTTCAAAGAAAAAAAAACAACAATTAATTGATTATCAATTAATTGACTAGTCGATTAATAATCAGTTAATTGTTGCTGGTCTAACTTGAAAACTGTAATATATCTGTTTTTAGAACATGTCATACATTGGCAGGGCAGAATTTTATAAGATTAGAACATGTAACCTGGCTAATTAAAATGACAGCTGCCACCACAAGCTGGCATGGAGCACCATTATCCTTGTTGGAGCATGCTAGCTAAGTAGGAGTTGTAGTCTGTTTGGAGCTAAAAGTAACTCTGATCCAGATCTTGGCTCCCTGACTCCTTATCGTAGGGCTGTGGTAAGGAACCTTGGTGTGTTGTTTGACGACTGTTTAAAATTTGAGAAACAAATTGACAGTGTGGTAAGAGCCAGTTTTTTCCAGCTGAGACTCCTGGCAAAAGTCAAACCCTTTCTAAGCCAAAAGGCCCTTGAAAAGGCTATGCATGCTTTTATCAGCTCCCGGATTGACTATTGCAATGCACTTTATGTTGGTATCACTCAAGGCTCTCTAAACCGACTCCAACTGATCCAGAATGCTGCTGCTCGCCTGTTGACCAACACCAGGAAGCACAGCCACATCACTCCTGTACGTTACTCCCTGCACTGGCTTCCAGTCCGTTTTAGAGTTGATTTTAAACTGTTAATGTTTGTTTTTAAAGCTGTAAATGGCATTGCACCTTCTTATTTATGTGACCTGTTAAAAACGCACAACCTGTCAGAGCACTTCGGTCTGCTGACCAAAAGTCCAGGTCCAAACAATGGGGTGACCATTCTTTTGCAGTAGCAAGTCCTAAGTTGTGGAATGCATTACCTCCTGAACTGAGGTCCATTAATAGCTTGCCTCTGTTTAAAGCTAAGTTAAAAACATACTTGTTCAGGGCAGCTTTTTGCACATAATTGCTTTGACACTTTTTTTTTATCTATTTTTATTCTATTTTGGATGCTCTTATTGTGTTTTATTGTGTTTTTCGTATTGTTCTTTTTATTTTATCTCTAGCTGGTGCTATTGGAAAGCACTTTGGTTCAGTGAAAACTGTTGTAAAGTGCTATAGAAATAAAACTTGATTGATTGATAGTAACCAGCATTGTCTGACAACTTACGTGAAACTATCAATTTTTTTTTTTTTTTTTTTTTTTTTTTTTTATCCTTCAGTATATCTATTTTATCAGATTATTGGTAAACTGAAACAATTACTGCCATATAGTAGCATGGAGAGAGCCAGCATTATAGCAGAAAGTCATGTCTTGGCACATGCAGTGATGCTGGGTCTTGCCATATCCAACACTTCATGGAACTGCCCTGAGTCCCAGGCAGGCAACCAGTACATCCCCACTGCTCAAAAAGTAACAGCCTGTCAACCACAGCCAGGTGAAACATGGCCGTCCCATTGACCTTGTCCAGCCACTGGTGTCCTCAGTGCGCTCCTCTCTGTGCATGACCAGCATGCACAGAGAAATGCACCACATGTCCAGAATGTCATAGCTGATGTTCTCTCACAATGCAAGTGATATTCCTCCTCTGAGTCTCCCTTAGTGTTTATTTGACACAAGGTTATTACAGCAGTACTGAAGGATCATCTGAAGAAACCGAGTACCAATGACATCCAGTTGACACGCTTGGGGAGAGGGGAGAGGTTATTCATCAGCTGTAAATTGTAAATCATGGATTTTGTATAGCTTCAAGTCAGACTTTTAAATTTACCCGTTGCTAAATAATAACAGTTCCGCAGGGATCACTAAATAATTTCACTTGGGGAATACAAAATTCATGTTGCTTTGTTTTTCCAGTTCAGCTTAAATGTTTACTCAAGTATCCATTTAGTTAAGTGTGCAGAAACATTGCAATTTTCACAAAGAATATCTTTATTTACTGATATGCTTTTCAAATTGAGAAAATACCAATATTATTTTTATAATATATGAAAATAAGGCATTTTTTTTATGTTTCATGAGAAAAATGTGTTTTTATTTATTATGTGCCTTAGCTTTAGTTAAGTTAATGTACATTAGCCAGTTCAGTGAATATGCTGTGACAGCAGTTTATTGTGCGTTCCATGTCAGAATTCCTGTTACAAGTAAGACATTTCACTTGGAATGCCCCCTGAAGTTGTACTGTAATTCCACCTTATTAACTCATCTGCTAACTAAGCTGTTACGAGCATAAACAGCAGTGAAGACTGCAATTTTTACAGTTTTGGGGAGTTGTGTTTATACAGATAGTACTGTCCTACTCCTGTCTGTGGACGTCTTGGTTTTTTAATGCATGAAATATTATGTAATATGTTATCAGCTGGTTTCACTTATATTGCCTAATGTGGTAGCTGCACTGGCTGCACAGCACGGTAATTTGAAACACTAATGTACATTCTGTGCTGTTCTCTTCCATGAGGTCTCTCTGGTGGCCCACATATTTGTGTAGTTGTCTTTACTCCAAAAGAGAAAACACAGCAAAGGAGGCATTTAACTCACTAGTTACTGCATTTCCAGTCGCGACTTCCATCTTTTGACATAACTGTAACCTAGCATTAGTTGCCATATCCTAACATTGAAGGCAATATCCACAGAACACCCCTGTGTTTCAGGAGAGTTTTACATTATCACAAGGGTCTTTTGATGCGAGAACACAGAGCGGCTAATGTTTGTCCATTTCCTATGCATGAAAATTTTAAGAATTTGTTGACTTAAAGTAGCAGGAGGTGGTAAAATCACAAGTCAGAATTTCAATACATCCACTTGGGAAATGATTCACAATATTAATACCAGCATTTTGGCATCAAAAGTAATCCTATATCTTGAAAATAACCCCCCCACCCCTTGAATGTAACAAAGTATGGTCTATTTTCAATTATCTGGCTATTCCGCTATGTGTAAAGTTTGTCCATGCTCTTCAAAAACTTTATAAACACAATTCTTTCACGAAGGTTTTATTTCAGTAACACTGTGTGAATAACAGAATTTAGGAGGAGGCCATGCTCTTCAAAAACTTTAAAAACATAAGCCATTGTCAAAGGTTTTATCAAATTCTTTAGCCTGAAATCTTGTTTTTGGCTTGGCCATGACACTTGATTTACTACAACTTGCCATGCTATGACTTGAAATTACATGTGTAATTGCATGATCACTGTAATAATATCAGTACTTATGTAGCTTTTGTGTCTTCTCTAAAACAAGTACTACCAAGTCAGGAGCATTATATATCATAAACTTGAATGTTGTGTTCAATGCAGGGTTTATCAAAACTAATCATGAAGTCAAAACAATTACATTCTAATATTTCGAAAGATGTTAAAATTACAGTATATATTGCAGTTTTCTTTTTTGCGTGGGGTGGGGAGTTTTTGTCATGGTAGACACCCACTTCCTATATGAAATATCTCCCAAATTACACAATGCACAATCTCTGAAGTGGATGTAAGCATATTTAAAAAAATATATTTATATTTTCTACCATTACCACCTCCTGCTACTTAAAGCTGAATTGTAGATGCCTTTAATTGCATTATTTACAGCATCACTGTTATGACTGCAAGTGCATAATTGCAGATATGTTATACTAGAGTTTAGTAAAGTGAGAAATAAAATGTGGATATCTATAATGAGAGTCCTGACAGTCTAATACATGTTAATGTTGTTAACACGTATTTATTCTAAACAACCAACTAGTGCTGCTTTTAAAAACATAACAATTAGACCTGAGCAGGTACATTAATTGTTACATCAGCGGCTGATGGTAAAAAGCAGAATCTATACATTTATATGAAAATGTCATATAATAGCTTTACTCTATTCATTTAAAATTTTATACAGTATGAAAATAAAGCACACAAATGTGAGGCAACATGTTCATGCATCCACTATATATGTACACATTTCAGATCTCTGCCACAAATTTTATAGCTTCTCAGTATTGAGCTGTGCAATAAATCTAAGACACTTCTGGAATTTAATGTCTGTGCTAGTCATTGCATCACCAGAGGAGCAAGCACGAGTACCAATAAAGCTGTGAAAGCCAATAATGAGCCAATAATATATACTGAGTGAGAGTGAGATATTAGTCAGCCTCTTCCTGTCTCCCTGTAGATCAGAGTCCTGCAGTGTGTCTGTCTTCTTCTGCTGCCGCCGTTGATGCTAATGTCGATGATGAGGCCGTTGATGGAGATGACGCCAGCGCCTCTCTACCCGTCTACCCGGGGATGCAGTTCTGCGCCAGCCAGTACACAGACCGAATATATCTGTACTCCAAGGTACCGCTGCCTGTGTTTGTTTTTGCATATTGAATCATGATTAGAGTCGTCTCAGAAGGGAAGCAGACACGTTCTGATAATTATTCTCAACTCTGATTTTTCTTCCTTCTGCTTTTGTGATGAGGTGGTGCAGATAGGAGGATTGTTATAATCCTTTAACCTCAGTGTGTGCATAGTAGTGAAGGAAAAAAAGCCATGTTGCAGACAAAATTTAGCTTTACATAAAATACATAGCATGTTGTTCTTCTTAATGATATGGAAACCCAAGTAAAGTCTGGCCAGTCACTGCATACAGCTTCTTTTGATTTTGGTTGTGTTAGAGCTTTCAGCTGCAGTCAGTTTATCCAGTGTGTCAATTAGAGGTCTTCACAGCAGCCAGTCTGAAAGTGGGAAATATACCTGGACCTGAAATGGATAGTTACCTTTAAAGGGCAATGAGACCTGATCCAGAATGACAGTGATTAAGTGATCACCGGCACGAGCAGCAAACTTTTGACTCCAAAGGTTTTTGGAGGAAAGAAACTAAACAGCCTTTTAATGAAGTGAAGACCACTCTCTTTTCTTTTGTGCTTCACAGTTCAACTTCTCTGCCCCACCTCACAAATGTATTTTGAACTGCAGTTATTACACTGCATGATACGAACTGACAGCGAGTCTGGCATAAGACACAGTAGGCCCTATCTTTCGCCATGTGCAAAACAGCGCACAGTGCAATGCGAGTGTCATTTCTGTTTTATTTTCCACCTGAAACAGTTGTCATTTTCACAGCCTGTGAAGGCCAAATAAATTTGTATTCATCTATGCACCTGTGGCAGTCTTCATCTGTAATTGTCATGTGGTCAGGTGAAAAGCTCTCACACTTCTGTCGGCCATTACAAGAAAGCATTTATGCATTACAACACCCAAAAGCTGGTCTAAAGTCTGTTGCTGGGGCTTTGTACCATTTTATGAGAGCAGCACTCAGATGCAGATTCCATAAGTGGCCTCACCACACACATACACTTTAGGACATGCTAGGCTTAAGAAAACAAGTGAAATTCATAAGTTAAGTTCTTATACTGAAAGCCCACACTCTTGAACATTAATTCATTCCATTTCTACACCTACTTATTCCAATTATGGCTCACAGGGGGAGCTGATCAATCCCAGCCAGCATCATCAGGCAAGAGGCTGGGTACACCTTTGACAGGTCGCCTGTCTATCACAGGGCCACATACAGACAAACAATAACATTCAGCCCTATGATCAATAGGTTTCCAATTCACCTAACCTGCATGTCTTTGGAAGTGGGAGCAAGGTGGAGCACCCAGAGGGAACCCATGCATGCACAGGGAGAACATGCAAACTTCACACAGAAAGGACCAGGCAGGAAGCAGTCCCACGGCCTTCTTACTATGAGGCAACAGTGCTAACCATTAAGCCATCGTGCCGCCCCATTCTTGAATAATGAGAGGGAATATAACCTTCATACTCCAACCGTATAGCAGACAAAGAAAGAGCATGCCAACTGCACAGATAGCTCTCAGCTAACCTTAAAAGGTTCTGCATGCCACAGCTACATCTTCATGGGTGATATCCACCTGACACTTCCCCCAGAAGGGTAACGGGTATTTAAGAATGCAGTATTTACATAGGCGTTAAGCTGACTATCACAGTAAATTCCGGTGACACTTTATTTATTCCACATGTAGGGTATGCTCACTCACTCAGTCCCTGCAGGTCCATTTCCTGAATAGAAATCGTCTCCACAAATCTCCCTTGTGTCCATTCTGTCCCTTGGCACAGTGTGCCTTACGCACGCCTATTTAAAGTTGATGGCAGGTAACACCCTGATTGGTTGCTATGATATTGATGCCCTTATGCAATGTGGAGCATTAATCCAGCCCCTTATGTGACCAGTGTTCAGACTATATGTCCTCTAGCTAGCAGTGTGTCCTTGGACACAGCCAAAATTGATGTGTGACACTTGTTATAGAGCGTGTGCTACAGATTCGGTTCCATCCACTTACAGTTCAGACACACTTTTAATGCAATTTGGATTCTGTCCAACTCTGGTTTCAGTTACGAAGAAACTAGTGGAACCATGAAATCCTCCAGTTAAAACGACCACCAGCCTTCTGACCAGGAGCTCAAGTGTGGCTTTTTCCTTTTGCGTCCGCCGAGGGCGTAATAAAATCATTTGCATTTATTTATTTTTTTCATCTGTCTGTCTGCCTGTTAACAGGATTACATCGAAACTACGGCACATATTTTGATTACATTTTCACCACAGATGGATTTTAGGCCATGGAAGACTTCATAAAATTTTGGAGGTGATCCGAATCCGTTTCTGGATCAAGATTTCACTTTATATAGGCTTGTAAGGATTACTTCAAAACTACTTCACGGATTCTCACCAAATTTGCACCACATGTAGATATTAGGCCATGGAAGGTATGGCCAATGAATTTTGGAGGTGATCCGGATTCTGGATCAGGATTTCAATTTGTACACTTCACATTATCAGATTTTGAGGATTACATCAAACTGCTTAATGGATTTTTCACCACACATTGGTATTAGACCTGGGAAGAATTTTATTTTGGAGGTGATCTGGATCCGGATTCTGGATCAGGATTTCACTTTGTAGACTTTTAAGGATTACGTCAAAATTACTTCACGGATTTGTCACGATGTAAAACCAAGACCAGGAAGATACTATTTTGTTTCAGCTTGTGAATTAAATACAGATTGCAACATTGTGATCAGTTGGACTGTTCTGGATCAGCATGCAGTTATTGCATTGTGTTGTAGAATCCGATTCCAGGTAAAGTTCTTGTCAACCCTTGGCGGATGTCAGAAATGTCAGATTGCTCTTGTTTTCTTTGATTTTTGCTCTTTTTTGTTTTTCATCAACTCTGTTTTTTTGGGCGGGGGGGTGCAGAGGATACAGGTATCATCTCTGAAGCATTATGTGTACTTGTGACACAATTGAATACACAATTCAGCCCCCTCTCGGTTTATGTCCAGCCTGAGAGTTACTGAGTTGTCCGTGTAGCTGTCCATGTTTTTAATGTTGCACTAGCCGGTAGCATCAGTTGTTAAGTCTTTTCTGCCCGTTACTGGCATCAGCAGGTCATTTATTGATTGTTCTGTATCGACACCCTTCTCTTTTCCTGTTGTTTTACAATCTGTGTAAAGGATCTAGCGTGTAGGCCTGCCTGCAGCATTGAATCTGGGCCAAAAGGAAGAAACAGCACAAAGGACAACAAAAATCTACAACCTCAAGCTTGAAATGGGGGTGAAAAAAGAGAAGCTTTTAGTGAACATCGTTCAAGACCCCACGCTGTGAGCTGTTTTAGCTGTGTTCTTTTTGAGGCTGCAGCAGATGATTATGTAAAAACGCATTCCTCCCTAAGTGAAGCCGCTGTAAGAATAGTGCTCCACCCACCGCCAAATGTGATTCACCAAATTGAATTAAATGTTAAATCTGCTAATGCAACAGTGAGTGAGCCATTCGTCGAGAGAAAGCAGAGATTCAGTGTTATATTTATACATTTCTTTGTAGGATGAGTGCTAAGCGTGATCTGGCAGTGCACATTGTGCTATTATCGCATTACATGTTTGGCTAAAGGTTTCGGTTACCGACGCGCAGGACTGCAGTCGTTTTGAGGATGGAATACAGCAAATCTAACCTGTGCTGAACTGTCAAGAAAGAGGAGCTTTCTTCAGTGCATTTTGCTTCATATTTTGTAAATGAAATGTGGAATATATGATTTAATCATTTTATTCCTGTTCTCAGGCGATAAAAGATATGTAAAATCTAAAGGGCAGGTAGAGTTTTCAATAGCTTTTTAATATGAAATTGCATATCTGCAATTGTTTGATGGAACAGAATGTTAATTTTCTTTTTAAACAGAAAATATGACTGAGGTTCTGGTCTCTCTGACAGTGTGCAGCTGCTGACAATATAATTGTTTTAAAAAGGCACATTAAAATACTTATCCCACAAGAGACAATTAGCAAACAAGCCAGATGAGAGATAATAGACAACATCACAAAGGTTAGAGTTTAAGCATGAAGCCTTTTAACCAGTGATTAAAGACTTTAATCATTCATCTACAACCTGGAAATCAGCTTTGATGAGCACAGGCTTTGAAAACGTGCAGTGGTGTGCTATTATAGGTTAAGCACTGTAGACCAAAGTAGAGAAAGTCTTGAAACATAACCTTTTTTTTTTTTTTGTTTTCTTTTTTTTTTTTTGTCTTTTACCAGAACAATCACCCTGTTGAGTCAATACGCATTTGTTGCTATACGATTGGGACTGTATGAAATAAAAGGGGCTAAAAAGCTTCCAGTGTTCATTCATAATCTTTTGTTTAATAGGACTTAAAGATTTAGGAATTATCAAAATATTAGAGGTGTAGTTTCAAGAAGATCAGTGGTTTTTCTCTTTCATGTGACACACATGCCATCAAATTTTAAATCAACATATATGTATTGACAAAAGTAGGCATATCTTAAAATATTAATGAACATTGGTCAGCAATTCCATCATGTCTAATTGTATCACATTCAACTAGGTAAAACTCCATGTGGTTGACATGGAGCGCCATTATGATGTCATTTTTAGGTCTGTAACACCAGGTACAGATCGTTCTATTCTACAAATAATGCCCATTAATGGCTCTAACACACGTGTGGCAAAAACTTATTTTGGGAAAACACAATGTAAAAATAACCGCAAGTTTCTTGCTGCAGGTAATCATCTACAACAAAATGAATTCTCAACATGTGTAGGGTTTTCACAGAGTTTTATTAATGTTCAAAAATTGTTGAATTCCCCCCCCCGCCCCAAAACTATTCAAACATGAAATGAAAAAGTTGACGCCAGCTGTCACATATTGTAATCACTTGTGTAACATAGAAACAGCTACAGTATCAATTTTATTTACAATATCATGTGTCAAACAGAACCATAAAATATTGAAGTGCAGCAGAATTAAAAATGTATTTATCTTGTAATTTTATAGAATTTCTTTTAGATTCCCCACACCTAAATAGAATTCTATCAATTCATGTTACTAATCATTCTAACATACCAACGTGTTAAAACATAATCTGCTTGTTGAATGGTGCCAAATTAAATTATTTTAGAAACAAAGGAAAAATAGATGGAGTGCATCAGATTTTCAATTTGTAATCAAGATGTGTGCCAAAGGTATTACTTGGGGGTGAGTCAAAATTATCTTTTGCATCTGCATCCACATTACAACCAAAATGTAATGGGTTCAAGATCATATAACAACCAATAATTCCAACAAGTGTCATAAAAATCGACTCATTAGGTTTTGAGTAATTCTGCTAACAGACCATCAGAGGCAAAAATGTAACCTTCCTGGTGGAGGTTGTAATGACAGAAGACTACAGACTGCTGAGGGAATACAAGGGTGTTCGATCAGCTATAAAGTCACAAATATGCTCTAACAAGCCCCAGTCGCTTCATTTTGAAACACCTAATCAAGATATGTCTGCAAGGAGATGGAAACAAAAGCACTGGAACAGAAACGTTAATGTGGACAACCAGTCGTGATGTTTTAAATCAGCCGTGGAACATCCGCAGGGAGCTTGTGTGCAAGGAATTTCAGCAATGCAATCAAATGACTGAGCTGCATGCATCATTGAACTTTCTACTCCAGCCAGCCTGCCCAAACTATAGTTTAACCTCAGTCTGATTCCACTCCTAAGCATTCTTGCCACTCTTCTTGAGTGCCACTTGCCAACAGACCCCTGTATTGATCTCACTCTGATGCTTACACCCTTTTGTTTCATTCATGAGGGATCAAATTCTTTCCACCTAAACATAGATGACACACGAGATGGGTTTAACATAGAACGGTAAACTGAATCACCAATGGAATACCACCCTGATGACAATAGACAAATAATGTGTACATGTGGCTGAGACAATAAGCTGCAAAGATAAATGTTCCCCGCTGTCGTTTAAATGATAAACTGGAGGAATTCTGGCTGGAAAGCCGCCACATCAGGATAATCCTGGACCAGGGGTGGATTTCACACAGGGGCTATTCAGTGTGAAATCAAAGCAAGATTTATAACCAGGTTTGGAATGAGAAATATTAGGAGTATTAGGAATTTTATGTCCAATTTCTGTACAAAATATTGTTTTATTCAAGGATTTGCTGTCACTCAGGAGAATGTGTATGTGTGTGTTGGTGGGGGGGTCGTGTACATACCAGGATTACCAGTGTTGTACCAGTACTGTGCTATACTCATTCAGTAAGATACTTGGGTATGACTCTGAATATCTGGGCAACATTGTGCTTTGTTTTCTTGTTGTTTTTAGTACTTTAACTATATATATATATATATATATATATATATATATATATATATATATAAAAAGACAGTACTGTGAAAAAAAAATGCTCAGGCCTTGTTTTAAAATGCTCTTTTAACCTACAAAATCATCAGATTTTTCCTTCATCTGAAAAACATTGGTACACCAATCAGCCATAACATTGTGACCACTGACAGGTGAAGTCAGTAGCACTAATTTTTCTCATTACAGTGGCACACACCTGTGAGTGGGTATGGTATATTTGGCAGCAAGTTAACATTTTGTCCTCAAAGTTCACGTGTTGGAAGCAGGACATATGGGGGAACATAAAGATTTCAATGACTTTGACAAGGATCAAATTGTGGTAGCTAGAAGACAGGGCCAGAACATCTGGGATGTTCCCAGAGTGTAGTGGTCAATGCGTACCAAAAGTGTTCCAAGGAAGGTAAATCAGTGAACCGGCGATGGGGTCATGGGCACTTGGGCAGCCAAGGCTCATTGATGCACTTGGGAAGCAAAGGCTAACCCGTGCAGTTTGAAACAACAGAAGGATCTGCTGCTAACATCTTGGTGCCGGATACCACGGCAAAGGTCTAGTGGCGTCCATGCTTCAATGGGTCAGGGCAGGTTTGGGTGGCAAAAAAAGGACCTACTCGATATTGGGCAGGTTGTCATGTAAACAAAGTTACTATTTTATGTGAACATTTGGAAACTTGAAATTTGGTCTTTTATTGAAAATCTGATTTAAAAAAAATAATAAACATAAAAAGCTACATACATACAGTACAGTACTGTATGTCCTACACAAAACATGACTTTATTTCAAAAATAATGTCAGGAACATGGTGGAAAATGTGATGAAAATAAGCTTTTAAAATTTCTGGAAACATGAGCTCCAATTTAAAAGCCACCATCTTACTTTGGCTACACTCTTGTGCCATATTTCCAGGACTGTCACTCTGCGCTCGTAGCATGAATATACAGATAGTTGTATTATATCTGTGTATTTTATGTATAGTTATATAACATCGTGTGGTTAAAATAGGACCTGGTGTTTTTAAAAAAAAAAAGATCTCATTTTGGATTGAACCCTTTCTTACCTTTTGCTTTTCCTGTGAGGTTGGTCATGATGAGGATAGCACGCTTCTTTTCAATCACATCTTGCAGAGCTCTAATCCTTCTCCATGCTGTTACAGCACAAGCCGCTCCACCATTCCCCTGACGCTCTATAATATTTATTTTTATCATAATCCAAATAAACATGTGGGCCTCTGCGCGCTGAGGGTGCAGCACAGGAAATACTCCCTAATGCTGATTTGTATCTTCAAGTCCATGTGTTGGCTGTCTACGGGTATTAACCTTTAAACTTCATCCTTTCCCCTGTCTTGTACATTTCCTCCACATCCACCATCTCAATTACCACAGTGGTTCTTGTAGTTGAAATCTTGATTGTGGCATTTGCCTGAATGTTTCTGTACCACCTGTTGTTTTTTAAAGTATTCGTGGTGTTTGGCACAGTCTGTGTTGTTTCAGTGGAGCGACATATTGAGAGTAAGTGGCTCCTCAGGCATCAATTTGGCAGCAGCTAGTACTAATGAAGCAATAATAGCTGGGAAAATGTTCCCGATTGGGATTATTTTTATAATGATGATGTAGTTACCTACAAGGACAGTATGTTTACCTACTCATGGTGAGACATTCTTGTGAATGTTTTGTTTGTGCGCTGTTTATAAGCTTCATAATCCTTATTTTTATTAGTCCATTTGCACTATCGCAAAAGAAGCTTTCTTTTCTTCAAAGGAGTGTACATACATCAGAATATAGAGAAAACAATATCACTAACGAGCTCTTTGGTTACCATAGGAATTGCCATGGCAACTAATGAAGAATAAAGTGTAGTGACACAGTAGAACTTAAATGTAATTGAATTCAGGTTCTGCAAGTTCCTCATTAAAGACTCTAATTGCTTAGCTGAAAATAGCTGCATTTTTTTTAAAGAATTTAAACTACAGAACATAGTGAACCTAATTACAATCCTGGTTCTCTGGCTCCTAATTATAAGCAAAATTTTCTGCCCTTGTCCCACTTCTGTGGGTGGACGGAGAGTGATGTCCTCAGTTCTGTGTTTCTTTCTGTCTTTGTGTTCAGTGTTGATTGATTTGAGAATTTCTCACAAGGTGCGGTATCACTGTGGCTCGGTCTTCCTCTAACACCAATTTGAGGTGTTTGAGGGTCATTTGGTTAGTTTCTGTTGTCATTATGATTTAAAACAGTTGTAAATGGCTTCACACAACCGCTATCCATGAGTGAAAATAAAGGTTTTTGTGTTAACTTTCATATTCTCTGAAAAATGGCCAACAAATCAAAAATTCTACCAGGGTATAGAAACTTATGAGCAGCACAACTGTACAGATACCTTTCCACTGACATATATGTCCATTTTTAACATTTCTGCTCACCCCTTTGAAGTTGAGACGAGTCCAGAATTAAACAATAGGATGTATCCAGTCACTGATGCCTATGAAATTACATGAACTGTGTTCAGATGGTTCATCTTTACAAAGTGGGTTTAAATACAATTTGGGTATTTTCAGAGTCCAGTTTTCCCACCCCTCAGCTGTCAGCGAAGGGGGTATTCTTATCATCCTGTCATCTGTCCTCCTGTTATTCACTCTGTTAATTTTTAGGTTACTGTTTTTGTTTGATTTTCTTGTGATGAGTTTGCCACCGAAAGTGATACCCAGGCCTACCACTGTCACCGTTAGCTGACCTGGAATTGATCCCTCTCCATCGAGCCAGTTGCGGGCTACCCTGCCCTACGTGTCGCTGCAGCCGCGAGCCCCGAGCTCTCCTTAACAGTATCCTTTCACTGCAGTACTTATATCTTGTCTCCATATACATTTCAACACGCTTTATGGTTGTGAATATATGCAAATGCCTTCTTCTTTTTTGTTCTTTTTTAAATATAATAATAATAATAATAATAATAAATGTTATTTATAAAGCGCCTTACATTTGACAAGCAAATCTCAAGGAGCTACCATAAAAGTACAACAAAATAAAACACAGTAGAAGGGGAAAAGAAAACAATTAAAAAATTATATTAGTGATAACATGTACAGGATGCAGGGATGAAGGAACAGGGAGGAGTGGTTTACAATTAGCTAAACCTAGCAGCTAACCTTAGCTTATCGAGCTGGCTGCAGCACCATTTGTCATAGCTAACAACATAGTCAGTTCTGTTTGGGAAGCTAACATTAATACACACTTTTGTTTGCGTTTGTTGTTATATGTATTTGTTGTTACGATCGTTATTGTAGGGTGACGCAACACTATTGTGCTTTATATGCCAGTTACCAGCTTTGTTCAACTTTGTTGGCTAGCAAGGTGCGCTAGGCTAGTTAACGGCTAAATTAACGATAGCTCATCTGGCTATAGTTAGCCTACTTTCGGGATTTGCACTTTAAATTTACATGGTGTAGCCTTTTAATGGTTCTTCAGTTTAAAGGGTTCTTTAATAGATATCAATAAATAGTATATAGTAAGTTTGGGGTTTCCATTAGAAAGCATGTAGAGTATGGAATTTGTCTTCCTATATAGTAGCAATCCATAACCTAGCTAGCAGGATGAACTTTAGATAGAAACCTAAAACATATTACATCATAGCTCGGGGGAGGTGATGGTCTAGTGGTTGGGGTGTTGGGCTTGAGACCAGAAGATCCTCGGATCAAATCCCACCCTGACTGGAGGATCACTAAGAGACCTTGGGCAAGGTCTTTAATCCCCTATTGCTCTCGGTGTGTAGTGAGCGCCTTGTATGGCAGCACCCTGACATCGGGGTGAATGTGAGGCATAATTGTAAAGCGCTTTGAGCGTCTGATGCAGATGGAAAAGCGCTATATAAATGCAGTCCATTTACCATTTATTTAGCTTCTGTTTATATAATAACATAACCAGATTTATAGCTTAGTCTACTAGCTATAATTTAGTTTTACAACAAGTCTACAGACTATGTAAATGTATACTACAATCTTCTCCTGTAGGAACTCTTAGAATTCAAGAGATGACTCCTATAATATTATGTAGTAACTATATTTCTTATATATGTTGTTTACTGCCCTGATTGTGTAAATGTCACTTACATACATGCTGCCCATATTCTTGAGCTGCTTAGGTAGGTAGGGAGAGTTCCCATGGGATAAAAAATCTTTTCAACCTACCATCCCTGGGTCTCAAGACCAGGCACCTAAGTGGCTCTACTCTACTCCTTTTTTGAAAGATATTTAGGTGTTCCTTAGTATACACTAGTAGAGTTCCACCTTAGATTTGGAATGTACAGTAGAGAAGATATACCTTACTGAATTTTCATGTGGCTATGTAAACATGGGGATGTTCATGATTTTGATGCAAGTCATATATTTTAGAACCACAAGCCTTTTGAAGCCTTTTTTAAATCTTCTAAATATGGGAACTTGGTGAATAGTGACTTAAATACAATATCACCTGAAAACGCCAACATATCTTTATCATCTTGCTGTCTGAGATGCATTTTGGGATTGACCAGTAGCCTGCTGAATATTGGTGAGCTCCTTTTTGGGAAAATAGGGCAACTTGGTCAGTAATTCCAAAAACGCAGTATCACCTGGACTAGCTATGGGATGTTCAGTATAGTAATGCCAGTGATGCATGTTGGAGTGGAGAAGAAGCCTCTTGAAGACTGGTGGCCTTGACCTACTTTTTCTGGGGAAATAGATTGCTGTTCATTCACCGGTCATGATGTACCTCACATCAGCTGAAGGGTTCTAAATGCTCAGGCACATCATATTCTGTGGTAAACTCAAGTCTAGTTTCCAAATGTATTCTCTTGAACAGTCTTTTACAGTCAGGCAGCAGGCAAATGTTGTCTCATGTGCATTTTCTCCAGTTACATCCACTGGGGTTTCTAACTGGGTTGTTGTGTTGGCTTTCTTGTTAGTTTTGTTGGAACACACCTGGCTTTGAACCAGGTCAGCAGCCAGTTGTAAAATGATGTTTTTTTGTCCCTTACAAACCGGGGATCAGGCAGCACACTGGTGTCATAATTCCTACATTGATCTGGATTGTATCTATCCTTAATTTATAGAATATTGTATGACGTATGATTTAATGTATTTAGTATTATTATATTATAGATGTATAATAGGATACAAAACCTGTTTGACTTCATTTTCTCTTTGTGTGTGTGTGTGTGTGTGTGTGTGTGTGTGTGTGTGTGTGTGTGTGTGTGTGTGTGTGTGTGTGTGTGTGTGTGTGTGTGTGTGTGATCTAACACAATGAAACAGTTTACAATCTTCGTGATTTTTTTTTAATCAGTCTGTCTTTTTATGTGCACATTAAGGAAGTCACCATTGCAAAGATTAAACCCGTTGTGTTGATGGCGGATGCTGAGGTTCTAATTCATGCTTTTCTGTCTTCCAGATTAGATTGTTGTAATGTTTTATTTTTGCATTTAAACTTAAGATGATTCAGAGTGCAGCTAAAATTTGACTGGTTTACCTCATTTCACTGGATGCCATTTCAGTTAGTTTTTCTCCTGAGCTACAAGATATTGAATGGTTATGTGCCTATAAGGTTAGCAGGAAGACAGTAAGTGGCAGCTCTTTTTCCTTTCATGCACCATTGATGTGGAATAGTTTTTCAGTGCAGGTTTTAAAAACGCACTCAGTTAAACGGCTCTTGGCTGTTTACACTTACTGAGGTGTGTAATTTGTATCATTTTAGTTTGGTTTTCTTATTTTTTAATGTTTTAATTATGTACCCTGTACTGTGCATCACTTTGTATTTATGTTGTAAAAGTGCTATATAAATAAAATTGTTGTTGTTGTTGTTATTATTAGCACAATCCCTGTGGATAAAGCTACTCGAATATATCCAAAACTCCCCAAAATTAACATACTTAAATTATATGTTAGTAAATGTATTAACTTAATTTATTGAAGTATACAAAATCTCCTAAATAGCAGTAGTTAAGTATTTAAGTAGGTTCCCTTAGTTGTAGTGTTTATGAAATATGAATTCATAAATGAAATAGCTATATTATGATCACAACCATTACATTTGGCTGTAATCTATTGAATCATTAGTCTTTAAATGGACTGCATTTATATAGCGCTTTTCCATCTGCATCAGACAAAGCACTTTACAGTGATGCCTCACATTCACCCATTCGCACAGACACACTCGTACACCGATGTCAGGGTGCTGCCATGCAAGGCGTTCATGACACCGGGAGCAACTAGGGGATTAAGGACCCCTGTACTAGGAGATTAGGAAATATATATATATATAAAGTACAGCAAGGGTCACATCCCTTTTCCTGGAGAGCCCCGTCCTGCACGTTTTCTACCTCTACCTACTCAAGACACACCTGATTTTTTTAAAAGTGGTGTCTGATGGAGTTAATTGCATATGAGTGGAACAGGGAGAGTTGGGAAACATGCAGGCAGGGACCCTCCAGGAACAGGGTTGGGCACAGCTGGTGTGCGCATGTGTGTGTGTACATATATATATATATATATATATATATATATATATATATATATATATACACACTCAACAAAAATATAAACGCAACACTTTTGGTTTTGCTCCCATTTTGTATGAGATGAACTCAAAGATCTAAAACTTTTTCCACATACACAATATCACCATTTCCCTCAAATATTATTCACAAACCAGTCTAAATCTGTGATAGTGAGCACTTCTCCTTTGCTGAGATAATCCATCCCACCTCACAGGTATGCCATATCAAGATGCTGATTAGACACCATGATTAGTGCACAGGTGTGCCTTAGACTGCCCACAATAAAAGGCCACTCTGAAAGGTGCAGTTTTATCACACAGCACAATGCCACAGATGTCGCAAGATTTGAGGGAGCGTGCAATTGGCATGCTGACAGCAGGAATGTCAACCAGAGCTGTTGCTCGTGTATTGAATGTTCATTTCTCTACCATAAGCCGTCTCCAAAGGCGTTTCAGAGAATTTGGCAGTACATCCAACCAGCCTCACAACCGCAGACCACATGTAACCACACCAGCCCAGGACCTCCACATCCAGCATGTTCACCTCCAAGATCGTCTGAGACCAGCCACTCGGACAGCTGCTGAAACAATTGGTTTGCATAACCAACGAATTTCTGCACAAACTGTCAGAAACCGTCTCAGGGAAGCTCATCTGCATGCTCGTCGTCCTCATCGGGGTCTTGACCTGACTCCAGTTCGTCGTCGTAACCGACTTGAGTGGGCAAATGCTCACATTCGCTGGCGTTTGGCACGTTGGAGAGGTGTTCTCTTCACGGAAGAATCCCGGGGCTGTGGCTTTCCTGAAGTCCACGATCATCTCCACTGTTTTCTGGGCGTTGAGCTCCAAGTTGTTGCTGCTGCACCAGGTCACCAGCCGGTCCACCTCCTTCCTGTAGGCAGACTCATCCCCATCCGAAATGAGTCCGATGAGGGTGGTGTCGTCCGCAAACTTGATGAGCTTTACAGAGTCGTGGCTGGAGGTGCAGCACAAGTAGGGAGTCCAACAAAAACAGCAGTACAAAAATCATCAGGCAATATGGCGTGGTCAAGGCAACAGGCAGGAGGTCAGGTACACACTATGAGGCAGGCAGGAACACAAACGCAGGTACAGAGCTGGAATGAAGGCACAACGCACGACCATCTGGCGAGGGACAAAACCACCCAGTGAGCTTATAAAACCACAAGTGGTAATCAGTAAATCAGGAACAGATGCGCATGGAAAGCACCAGAAGCAGGGCGTGGCCAGAGAGAGAGAGAAATGGCCATCACCAAGAACCAAGAGAGAGAGACGAGAAACGGAGACAGAGAGACCCACGCAGAAAAATCGCAACAAGAGAATAAACAAACTAAAACCCCAATAATACAAAACTCAAAACACTGACAGTTCCGTTTTCAGTGTTAAAGTAAATCAGTATGTTTTTAAATCTAAAACGCAAAGAATGTTCACCGACTAACACCCACCTAGTCTGACACATCAAGGTAACATTTACTTGACAACATAAGGAAATTGTTTGTGATCCTAACCCGCTTTCTGTGTTTGTATGAAAGTTACATAACTACAGCATTAGTGTGATATTTTCTGTTTTCTGTCAAGCTAAAAATCATTCTCCAAAAGGTCACTTGCTGACTGAATATGGTTACAGTGGAGACTCAACAGCAAAGCTCACATCTCACCAACTGTTAATGCAAGAAAACATGAGGGAAATGTCAAGAATGTCCAAAGAACCATGACTAGACTATCCTGATACTTGAAGACACCACATCAACAGTCGCGGTTGAACCTCGACGTATTTGATAAAGGATCTTGTTGCCAATATGGAGGATCATCACGGGGGAAAAAACTCACTCAGGCTGGAGAATACAATCAGGCAAATTAGGAACAACTGAGTTTTTGTGTGTGTGCTAGTAAAGAGACAGTGCAGTGAATTTTTTTAATCCCCCCCCCACATTCCTTTTTGGAAGCTGAAGAACTGTCGTGCCCCATTCTCCAAAACAGCAAATATTAATCATATGTTAGTATTACTGAAAACTGTAGAAAAGTGGTGCATTTTACTGGATTTTACTTAAATAACACTCCTAAAATAATTTATTTTGGTGAAGAAAAAAAACAGCCCCATTTCTGAAATATTGTTAGTGAAGTTAGTTCGTGTTAGTGAAGGATTAAGCTCATGATCCAGATACAGATTGAATAAATCCCATATCAATACTTTGGGTTTGTCTCACACAAACTTTAAGTAATTTGCTCAAAACTGTTGAAGAGTTCATCCATCCATTTTCTTCCACTTCTTCCAGGGTTGGGTCGCGGGGGCAGCGGCTCAAGCAAAGCCGCCCAGATCTCCCGATCCACACATACCTCCCCCAGCTCCTCCGGGGGAACCCCGAGGTGTTCCCAAGCCAGCTGAGAGACATAGTCCCTCCAGCGTGTCCTGGGTCTTCCCCGGGGCCTCCTCCCGATGGGACGTGCCCGGAACACCTTTCCAGCGAGGCGTCCAGGGGGCATCCGGAAAAGATGCCCGAGCTACCTCAGCTGGCTCCTTTCAACGTGGAGGAGCAGCGGCTCGACTCCGAGCTCCTCCTGAGTGACCGAGCTCCTTACCCTATCTCTAAGGCAGCGCCCAGCCACCCTGCATAGGAAACTCATCTCAGCCTTGATCTTGTTCTTTCGGTCATGAGCCAAATCTCATGACCATAGGTGAGGGTCGGAACGTAGATCGATCGGTAAATTAAGAGCTTTGCCCCGCTGCTCAGCTCTCTCTTCACCACGACAGTCCGATACAGCAACCACTCCTCCACTTGAGGCAAAGACACTCCACTGACTTGAAGAGGACAAGGCACCTTTGTCTGGTCGAGAACCATGGCCTCGGATTTGGAGGTGCTGATCTTCATCCCGGACCCTTCAAATTCTGGTGCAAACCGCCCCAGTGCACGCTGAAGGTCCTGATTTGACAAAGCCAACAGAACCACATCGTCCCCAAACAGCAGAGATGAGATTCTGTGGTTCCCAAACCGGACCCCCTCTACACCCTGGCTGCACCTAGAAATTCTGTCCATAAAGGTAATGAATAGAGCCAGTGACAAAGGGCAGCCCTGGTGGATGCCAATGTGCACTTGAGACAGGTTTGACTTACTACCCGCAATGCAAACCAAGCTCCTGCTGCGGTCATACAGGGACCGGATAGCCCTTAGCAAAGGACCCTGGACCCCGTACTCCTGGAGCAACCCCCACAGGGTGCCTTGAGGGACACGGCCGAACGCTTTCTGCAGATCCACAAAGCACATGTGGACTGGTTGGGTGAACTCCCATGAACCCTCGAGCACCCGATGGAAGGTGTAGAGCTGGTCCAGTGTGCTGCGACTAGGACAAAAACCAAACTGCTCCTCCTGAATCTGAGGTTCGACTATCAGTCGAATTCTCCTCTCCAGTACACTGGAATAGACCTTACCAGGGAGGGTCCCCCTTCTTAAACAGAGGGACCACCACCCCAGTCTGCCAATCCAGAGGCAGTGTTCCCAACCACCATGCGATGTTGCAGAGGCGTGTCAACAAGACAGTCCCTCAACATCCAGAGACTTAAGGTACTCAGGACGGATTTCATCCACCCCAGGAGCCTTGCCACCAAGGAGCTTTCTGACCACCTCGGTGACTTCGGCCTGGGTAATGGATGAGTCCGCCTCTGAGTCCCCAGTCTCTGCTTCCTCTTCGGACGACATGACGATGGGATTGAGTAGATTCTCAAAGTATTCCTTCCACCACCCGACAACATCCCCAGTCAGGGTCAACAGCTCCCCTCCCACACTATAGACAGTGTTGGTGGAGAGCTGCTTCCGCCTCCTAAGGCATCGGATGGTTTGCCAGAATTTCTTCGAGGCCGGCCGATAGTCCTCCTCCATGGCCTCCCCGAACTCCTCCCAGACCCGAGTTTTTGCCTCTGCGACCGCACAGGCTGTAGCATTCTTGGCCTATCTAGGATCATCCGGGTACGCAAACTCCCCCACCACGACAAGGTGGCAGTTTGAGGAGGAGGTTGAAGAGTTCAATCGTGATTAATATATTTGCAGTCTCTTTGATACAGAACGATTTTAAGACCAACACAAATTAAGCAGTCACTTCCAGATTCCTTGAGTTATTCATTTTGTGTAGAAACTTGCATACAAATGTCCCAATTTTATTTCTTTTCCAGGCCTGGAGTCATATAAAGTTCAAGGACTTTAATTACCTGCTGTGTTGGAAGTTATGAATCAACCAATTATGTTTGAAAAGAAATCGTGTGTGAGAAAATTCTGTACCTTTCCCCCAACTTTGTTGAGAAAGTAATTACTTTGAGTTGGCATGTTTAAAAAAAATTATCTTATTGTGCCTCATGAAGAAAAGTAACAAAGTTAGTCACTAAGATCACTGTACATAATGAATTATTATCTATGCCCAGGCTTTCTGTATGTAGACATGTTCTTGTGAACACGGTAATTTCAGCAACATGTACTAGGTACTTGAAATTAACATCATACCTAACCTTTAGGAAATAGATGAGATTACATTTTTGGGAAGTTCTCTGCATAAATGTACGTACTTATGAGGGGAACATGCTACTGTATAATAGAACATTTGAGGTGAACATACTACTGAATAGAGGAAAGTTTGCTAATTCTTGATTTGCAGCAGATTCACGTTTTGGGGGTCAACATGGTCTAAACGCTGATCAAAGTCGGTGCGCACGGGTTCAAGAGAAAAAAAATGCCTAAACCATGGTCACGCACTGCAGATTGGATGACAAACTTTCAAAAGAAGGCTTAAAGTCTGCAGACAGCACAGCTCTGTGGTCTTCCCAGCCGAAGGTTGCTCTGTTCAATCTCTGCTCTGTTACAGGAGCAACAAGAGACGTTTTGCTGTCTCGTTCGGACTTATTTTTAGACTTGGACATTTTGAGGGCAATCAGAAAGCTATAAATACGAAAAATAAAATTAAAACTGGGATTCCAAGCACAAAGTGTGAGGTTTACAAGGAAAAAAATTGAATAGTGCAGCGGAGCGAGCCGAATACAACCCCTGGCAAAAATTATGGAATCACCGGCCTCTGAGGATGTTCATTCAGTTGTTTAATTTTGTATAAAAAAAGCAGATCACAGACATGACACAAAACTAAAGTCATTTCAAATGGCAACTTTCTGGCTTTAAGAAACACTATAAGAAATCAGGAAAAAAAATTGTGGCAGTCAGTAACGGTTACTTTTTTAGACCAAGCAGAGGGAAAAAAATATGGACTCACTCAATTCTGAGGAATAAATTATGGAATCACCCTGTAAATTTTCATCCCCAAAACTAACACCTGCATCAAATCAGATCTGCTCGTTAGTCTGCATCTAAAAAGGAGTGATCACACCTTGGAGAGCTGTTGCACCAAGTGGACTGACATGAATCATGGCTCCAACACGAGAGATGTCACTTGAAACAAAGGAGAGGATTATCAAACTCTTAAGAGGGTAAATCATCACGCAATGTTGCAAAAGATGTTGGTTGTTCACAGTCAGCTGTGTCTAAACTTTGGACCAAATACAAACAACATGGGAAGGTTGTTAAAGGCAAACATACTGGTAGACCAAGGAAGACATCAAAGCGTCAAGACAGAAAACTTAAAGCAATATGTCTCAAAAATCAAAAATGCACAACAAAACAAATGAGGAATGAATGGGAGGAAACTGGAGTCAACGTCTGTGACCAAACTGTAAGAAACCGCCTAAAGGAAATGGGATTTACATACAGAAAAGCTAAACGAAAGCCATCATTAACACCTAAACAGAAACAAACAAGGTTACAATGGGCTAAGGAAAAGCAATCGTGGACTGTGGATGACTGGATGAAAGTCATATTCAGTGATGAATCTCGAATCTGCATTGGGCAAGGTGATGATGCTGGAACTTTTGTTTGGTGCCGTTCCAGTGAGATTTATAAAGATGACTGCCTGAAGAGAACATGTAAATTTCCACAGTCATTGATGATATGGGGCTGCATGTCAGGTAGGCACTGGGGAGATGGCTGTCATTACATCATCAATAAATGCACAAGTTTATGTTGATATTTTGGACACTTTTCTTATCCCATCAATTGAAAGGATGTTTGGGGATGATGAAATCATTTTTCAAGATGATAATGCATCTTGCCATAGAGCAAAAACTATGAAAACATTCCTTGCAAAAAGACACATAGGGTCAATGTCATGGCCTGCAAATAGTCCGGATCTTAATCCAATTGAAAATCTTTGGTGGAAGTTGAAGAAAATGGTCCATGACAAGGCTCCAACCTGCAAAGCTGATCTGGCAACAGCAATCAGAGAAAGTTGGAGCCAGATTGATGAAGAGTACTGTTTGTCACTCATTAAGTCCATGCCTCAGAGACTGCAAGCTGTTATAAAAGCCAGAGGTGGTGCAACAAAACACTAGTGATGTGTTGGAGCGTTCTTTTATTTTTCATGATTCCATAATTTTTTCCTCAGAATTGAGTGATTCCATATTTTTTTTTTCCCTCTGCTTGGTCTAAAAAAGTAACCGTTACTGACTGCCACAATTATTTTTCGTGATTTCTTATAGTGTTTCTTAAAGCCAGAAGCTAACAAGTGATACAGGAACTCACCACAATTCATGTCGTACTGAAACAAATCAATTAACTTTTGGTTTGGTAACGCACTAGCGCGCTATGGTTTATCATCATCTATGGTTAGCAGCCCAATGACTGCATAAACATCTTCACCAAAGTGGGGGGATTGTTGTATGGCGTTTAGTGCGTAGATGTATACAACCCCTGGCAAAAATTATGGAATCACCGGCCTCGGAAGATGTTCATCCAGTTGTTTAATTTTGTAGAAAAAAAGCAGATCACAGACATGACACAAAACTAAAGTCATTTCAAATGGCAATTGCTAACATCTCTGTAATATGTAAATCACCTCAGAGGTATTATCTGATTACCGAAACATTGTTTTTAGATTTAAAAGTGTTTCTTTCCTCTTAATTTTTACAAAATATAAAAAAAAAATAGAAATAGAAAATGCCAGACAGATTATACAGAAATACAGCTGTCTTGGAGTGTATTTCTTCAAGTAGGATTATTTTGTATGAACAACCACCTAAAGTACGCCATACTGCCTTCAGAAATCCTGCAGCAGAATATTATATTTAACTTTCCTGTTTCAGCTCGTTCTCTGATTTTTTTTTCTTTTTTTTTCATGCTGCTACTGCTTAAATAAAATAAAGAAAAATCAAAATTGGAAAAAATACTGGGTGGCAGGTTGGATAGTGGGTGTGGCAGGTGCTGCTGCTGAACATAGTACAGTTACATTGTACAATAATATCACAGTATTTCAGAGGTGATGGTCTAGTGGTTAAGCGTTGGGCTTCAGACCAGAGGATCCTCAGTTCAAAACCAAGCCAGAATAGAAAATTCTTAAGGGCCCTTGGCCAAGGCCCTTAATCCTCTAGTTGCTCCCAGTGTGTAGTGAGCACCTTGCATGGCAGCAGCCTGACATCGGCATGTGAGTGTGTCTGCGTGAATGTGAGGCACAAATGTAAAGCGATTTGAGCTTCTGATGCAGATGGAAAAGTGCTATATAGATTCAGTCCATTTATTTAAAAAAAAAAAACCCTGTTCCAGAGCGGACCAAAGTAGTAACCAAATAATGACATTATTGGACCATCTTTCATTATCAGCCCACCACTGGTGAGTTGCTATAGAGTTTGAATAATATAATTTTTTTTTATTTATACCTTGCAGATGTTCTGTAGAATGCATGTTGCATTATTACAGCATTTGCTCAAATTTCAATGTTAATGTGAGGAATTGTGGGACATTATAACCCACCCAAAAAAAAGTATGAATGAAGTAAACCCTTCACTGAATAGTGGAAAGTTTGTATCTATTATACCTTGCAAACATTCTATAGAGTACATGTTGCAAAGTGAGTGTTAGAACAACAGTTGCACAAATTTCAATACTAATGTGAGGAAGGTTGGTGAGACCTAATGCTCCCCCCGTACTTTCTGTTATGAAACATTAATTGCTTAGAACCTGTTAATTTTTGATGAGGATCCAGCTCTTGATACAGGATTCAAAGAGGTGCTCTTTTCTAAATTTTCAAAACAAAACTGCCCCTGGGGCCTATTTTCCTTTAATTCTGTGTTAAGTTTTGGTTTTGAAATGGTGCATGAAAGCTAGGATTTTAGAGGTACTGTTTTGCACTTCAAAAAGTGCCCCTTTAATTATCACTTACAATACAAGAATGGTTTTTGACTTCTCAGAGTGACAGTTTTCTTAATACACATTTGCTTGACTGATCATTCACAAACGTAACCTGACAGTGATCCTGTTTTAGCGAATTGTTGTACCTTGGCTAAAAGATGTGTCTTCCAAGTGCTGGTCTAGTTTAAAGTTTTGATAATAGGTTGTAGTTGTAATAGCAAGTGTTTCTCCTTTGAGCTCTTATTTTTCTCTGCCTCTTCTTCTGTAAGGACGGCGCTCCGCTGAACCTGAGTTTCATCCCTCTGGACATCAAACTAACCAACTGGGACGACCTGCCTGAGGCCTTCAGCCGGCGCCGAGAAAATCGAATACAGGTCTGCCCTTCCCACTAGGTTGTGTGTGTGTGTGTGTGTGTGTGTGTGTGTGTGTGTGTGTGTGTGTGTGTGTGTGTGTGTGTGTGTGTGTGTGTGTGTGTGTGTGTGTGTGTGTGTGTGTGTGTGTGTGTGTGTGTGTGTGTGTGTGTGTGTGAGTGAGAGAGAGTAGAGGGAGAGCGATATATTCAGGGGAATGTGTGTGAATGTGCATGTGATTTTTGTGCATTTACCACAAGGGAAATGTGCACACTATCCTTGTAATCGGTCATTGAACAGAAAAATAAAAAAGAATAAAATCAAGGGCTTAACATGGAATTCCTCTGACTTTAACTTTCACGTTCTATAATTTCATCTGTTTTGGTGGGATTTTGAGATAAAACGATTAAAAAATTTGTAAATTGCCGTACTGAGGGTTTCACAAACCATGCAAACGATGGAATTGGATTAGAATGGGAGTATCCCCATTGTGTCTGATGATTTGCGGACATTCATGCTGTTATACAGTCACAAATATCCGTTTTACCGGCTCTGCTAACACATCGCCAGTAAAACTCCATTTGCGACCATATAACCAGCATGAATGCCCGCAAATCATCAGACACAACAGGGTTATTCCCTGATTGAACATAAAGCTAACAGTAAAGCTGACATAATGTAAAAAAAAAAAAAAGTGAATATATGGTAAAACCTCCCAGTTTGGCTTTGGACAATTTCTTCATCCAGGATGTAAAAAATTGGGGGGGTCACCACAGTTGATCCAGGATAGATCGACTTGATATTTTGGCCCAATTTATAGGCCAGATGGCCTTCCTCATGCAACTCCAGTTGTATCTGGAGAATACAACTGGAGTTGCAAGGGCATCCTTCAATGGGGGACCTTCTTTTTGAGAGGCATGCATGCCATGTTCTTGCACCACTGTGCTGCCCTCTTTTGATACTCATGTATATCTTTTGTAGTGATTTTTTTTTTCCCATATGAAGCAGCTGTCAAAGGTGAGTTGAGATGCAGAGTCCTGATTATAAAGGAAACATTAACATTGTAAAAAATTTGAACTTGTTCTTTCATTAGAAGATGCAACAGTGTTGCAGTTCATGGTGGAAACCGGCAGTTTAGGTGCCTTTGTTGATGAAGAAAGGTTTCCCGACCTTGATTTTATGGACACTGCTGTGATCTTTGTGGAATCAATGGATACCCTGATTGCAGCATTTGAGAGGCATCTGAGGAGGAATCTGAGTCTCTGGATTTGTTATTGTCTTGGACTAAGACTAAGATCCAGGCTTTTTAGTGACTTCCTGGACTCAGCAGTCAGAAGTGTATCTTTATGCGGCGAAAGGGTTGAACTTAATGACCTACGCAGTCCATTCATATCCCTGGATCCACAGCCTTTAAGATCGGCAGGTACCTGGAAACACCTTATGGAGTCTTGAGGTTGCTAGACAGAGGGATTTGGCGATGTTTACATCTTTGCAACGGAACAAACGTCCAAGTCCTTTAGCACCCTTGGTGCTTCCGGTCTTACTGTATGGTTGGGAATCTTGGGCACTAACCAGTGATCCAAGATGATGACTGGATGTCTTTGGCACTAAGTCTGTTTGAAGGATGCTTGAGTACGGCTCGACTTATTTTGTGCCAGATAAGCAGTATGACTTGCATTGTCAAGGAGTGCCAGCTGTGATATTTTGGCCATGTGGTGTGTTTTGCTGTGCATGATCTAGCACAGAGGTGTCTGAGTGCTAAGGACCCCAAGAGGATACCCATGTTTTACTCATCTCTGGGAGATAGTATTTTCTGGAGTATAAATCTTTTTTTTCTCTCTCTCTCTAGTTTGGGATTTCCTGCGACTTGTACTTATACTGAAAATTCATGATTATTAATAATAATTATTATATCTATTTATATTAGATTTTCTCAGGCATCAAAGCACCAAGAAAAATAAACTCCAGTAATAAAAGAGTGCAGTATTTTGCAGAGTATACATTACACAAGAGTATAAGTCGCACATGTCAGAAAACGCCTCTTGAAGAGGAAAAAACACATACAAGTCGCACCAGACTATAAGTCGCACATTTTTCTGTGTTATGAGCTCTTTCATTTTGGATTTTTGGGCATTGTTGTAGTGTATTTTTTACTATTGGCATTTATTCTTGTATTATTGGAGTTTATTTTGTTTAGTGCTTTGATTCCTGGGAATGTTCTATATAAATATTCATTATAGTTACTGTTATTAATAACAAACATGAATTTTCGTTATATAAGTCGCACCGGAGTATAAGTCGCAGGGCCGCCCAAAATTAGTAAAACAAAACAAAAAAAAACCTGCTTATATTAAATATATTAAATGCCAGCAATAAAAAGTACACTACACTGAAAGTCCCTTCGGCTGCTCCCTTGTTTGCACTCTGGGTCGCCACAGCTAATCCAAGGTGGATCTGCATGTTGAATTGGCACAGGTTTTACGCCGGATGCCCTTCCTGACGCAACTCCACATTACATGGAGAAATGTGGCAGGGGTGGGATTTGAACACGGAACCTTCTGAACTGAAACCAAGTGCATTAACCACTTGGCCACCACCCCTGCTTAAAAAGTACACTACACTGATGCACAGAAATCCCAAATTAAAAAGCTGAAGAAGAACAAAAGATGCGACTTGTACCCCAGTGCAACTTACATATGTTTTTTTTCCGTCTTCAACAGACATTCTTTGATGGGTGCGACATACTTTAGGTCAACCTATTCTCCAGAAAACATGGTAATACCTGCCTTTCTGCCAAAGGATGCCAGGGATCTTGTGATGTCAGGATGACTTTGAGAATAATTAATCATGTTGGCTAAGATCATTTGTTTGATGTCACAGGCGGCAGGGTTATGTCATTCACTGACTCAGTAACGATGAGCTAATACACTGTGATGGTGCTATTAAACCTAAGTGGTATTTGATTAGAGTGACCAGCACAAGAAAAGGATCAGAAGCCTGACACAGTGCGGATGCCGAGTTCCACCACAGTCGTGCAGAGAGAGAGAGGAATAGGAAAAAAGGAGGTGGGTTAATGGAGAAAGGGAGGAGGCAGACTGGCTTTTGGTAGCCTGAGCTGACCAAGGAGAGCGGAAAAAGAGAAAGTGGCCTTTTATGAGGGTGGTTAAAGGAGACGGATCACCACCCCCAGACGACCGCACGCACCCACTAGCTAATATTAAATCCTCCAATGTGCCACGGTGCTAACAGAGCTGTGGCAGCAACATGACAGGCAGCCCACCTGCCATGTTGTTTATGTTGGCTTGTAAAACGATGGCGTGACTTGCATCCATCCTCTGACCCATCATTTACGCCCCGTTACACTCCAATTGTCCATCAAAATCAATACTAAGCAAGCAATTGAATGTGGGCAGCAGCACGTCGTGGGTGGGGGAGCACTGATGTGTGAAGACAAAGTGAGGCAGGCTGCCCGAGCTGAAATGATGGCGATGAACTCATGGATATTCATCACCAGTGATATCGGAAGCACGATGTTTCATGAAAGTCGTGTCTTTCAAGAGAATGAGTCATAAATAATACATTTTTGGAGGAAGATAATTATTAATTGTGTGAATGCAGAGCAAATCTTGTTGTTCTCTTCATTCTGGATTTAATTCCTTTCATCAAAAATTGGATTTCACCAAGTTATGTACAGAGGAGTGGGGGTGGGTGCTTTAAAATGGCTGATTATTTGGCATGTCTAGGCTGATTAACAGGTTTTTTCTTTTTTTTCCCCTTTTAGAAAGACAAAAGTGTAACATAAATGATGTGGAAGCAAAAAAACAAACAAACTCAAAAGTCTTTTCATATCCTCAAGTTAAGATGCTTCTGTTTTTCACTTACTTCAATTTCGGATTCTGTAATTTATTGTATGTGTGTCATAGTGGTTATTGACAAGAGAACAGTTACAGATTACTTTAGAAATAGACTAATATTCTGCAGTCTATGAAAACTTTGAGGTGTTCATGTTTCATTTTTAATTAACATTGTAATGTTTATTGACTTGTGGGGGTTTTTAGTATTGGGCGGGGACTGATGATGATTACTTGATCAAAATTCATTCATTAAATATTTTCTTCAATCTTGCTTACAAAGACGCTCCTTTGCATCAAAATCCATAATATGTCACCACAAATTCACAGTTGAGTTGCCAATTTCTATTTCTTTTTCTGTGTATGGTTGGATGTATACTGTTTGCCGTCTTCCTTTACAATAAGTGTAAAATCGTGCACGCTTACTCTACGCTTTGACTCCCAGCTCCCACTGGAACACAAACTCGGGATGATCAGAACCCCTTGACACTGGGCAGAAAACATTCCCTCTAAGGCAAAAGGAAAGCAAAAGGAACACACACATGTAAAGAACATGTGGTTGTCCCAACTGGGTGTTCATCAAATTGGCGACGATGCACAGGAAAGACGTTCAGACACCAACTAGGGGTAATGAGAAGGACAATTGAAACAATATTGTCATCCTTTATGTGGTATGCTTGTCAGAGAAACAGAAGAATTTTCTCCAAGCAAGACATCCTGGGATATTTCCAACCTAGTCACACTCTTAAGGCAAAAACTGATCCATCTCAAGGATAATACTGCCAAACACAAGATAAGCAACATAGTGTATGCTGTCCAGTGCAATGAAGAGTGCTTGGACCTCTACATTGGAGCACCTTCACACCGCATGGCAGAACATAGAAGAGCCACTTTGACAGGACAAGGCTCAGCTGTACATCTGCATCTTAAGGAGAAAGGACACTCATTCGAGGATGGTAATGTTCACATTTTGGGCTGGGAGGACAGGTGGTTTGAAAGAGAAGTTAAAGAAGCCATCTGTGTCCACTGTGAGCAGCTGTTACTGAACAGAGGAGGTGGATTACGACACCAACTTTCCCCCGTCTACAATGCAGTCCTTAAATCCCTTCCCAGGTGCCTCAATCCCACTTGTCACTTGTTCGAAAGGGACAAAGCCCCCACGTTGGTTTCACCTGAAACCACTGATGGTGGTGACCCCTGCCTTCTTTCACACCTTGGTGCATGTTATTAGGCACATGAACAATAGTGGGTCACATACCACCTCCGGGGGACACAAATCCCCACTGGGGTTTATATACCTGGGACTCTCCACCTTTTGGTTTTAGAACTGAAGAAGTCTTTTGGATGATGTGAAACATCTTCAAGAAACTTAAAGAAGTCCAGTCGCCCTTTGTTCAAGCTCCAGAGACGACTATGATCTGGATGACTGAAAACCTACACAGACACACACTTAATCTGTTCTTTTTGGGGTATTTTGTTGCATGAGTTTATCGGTCCTGCAGCAAAGAAGCATCCACACAGCCGGATGCTTCCGCCACCATTCTTCATGATCTGCATTGTGTGATTACCTGCATCAAGCATTGGTCCCTATCTGAATAGTCTATGGTACGTAAGTCAAATGCATTTAAAACATGTCCAAGTCCACTTTGCTGTTCACAGTGTGTAATATGAGTGCAACGTATGGCACAGGGTGAAAGTGGTTGTATTTAGTAACTTATTCATGGTTGTCTTTTGGGTATAACATGATAAATAAACCAGTCAGGTTGTTTGTCATTACCTACAGTGTAAAAGTGCAGCAGGTACTGATGCATTACTCTTGAGATTATAAACTCAAATGTGGGAGGTTTTCTGGAGAGAAAATACTGCGCGTACTGTAGTGTCAACTGTCAAATCAAGCACATCAGTCGCTTAGAGGAGCAGCAGTTGTCCAGCACTGCTCCCTGACGTAAAATACGAGTATCTCAACACCTCATTCTGCAACACCTTCATCTCTGACCAGCTGATCGCCTCCATATTTGGTAATCAGGACAGCAAAAAAACAAACAAACATGAAATGCAGTTTGTCCAAATCTGATTTAAGCCACATACAGAGGTGGTTTAAATCCCGATTGTTATAAGATTTCTACAGTGTCCCAATCCGAAGGGTCTGACTGTTGCAGATTTCCTTTTGCATCACTTGCAGTGTTCCTCTCGCTTCGCCCCTCACTGCCACTGCTGCTTCACACTCAACCCGCTCCGGTAAATTTTCATACCGCTCCAATAAAATCACTCACTGCTCACTCAAAGAAGAACACAAAACGCTCAATATGAGGTTTGTTTGCAGGGACACGGTGTGGAGTGACAGCAGTTATTCATCTGAACACCCAAATGGGGAAGGAGAACCCCCACGCCCACATGCACAAAAGGCCAACATGGTCACAGCAGACAGAGTATGGAATAAAATTCACATTAAAGAGGAGTGATGTGGACTGCACTCGTGCACTCGTTGGACAAGCATGTTACACGCAGCAGCTGCTCTTGTGAGTACAGAGGGCGGTATTTCAGAATTGGGCCACAATCTTTCCACATCATTAATGTCTTTTATTCCACATGGTGTCTTCTGTGATCATGTTTTGGACAGGAATCAGGGCACAATCATTTTTTGGAAGTGCGCGTGTGTGCACAGCTGTCACCCGACAGCAGCACACACATATAAAAATACTTATAAACTCACCATCAACTGAGATTATCCAGATCAGTCAGAGCTCGGTGTGAGTTTAGTTGCAGCGTGTAACTTGCATAGTGCCTGTGTCTCAATTCTCCCTACCGCATGTAGATACTTGCGTACTGACACAGGGGGCGCACTACTCGTTTCCCCCTAAATTTTAAGAGGTTTGGTGACAAACTCGTTTCTATTGACACCTCCTTTGTAACCTGCAATGTTTAAAAAAAAAGCCAGCGCCATTTCTTATTTTTGGCTGTTCTTAAAAAAGAACTGTCAAATATGTCTGACTGAATAAGCACAAACAAAGTAGTAATAAATACATACCCTGAAATAACCACATCCCACAGATTTGACTTCTTCTGTGTTAGCACACAGCAGCCACACAGAATATCATTCTGCTGTGTGGCGTTTCAGTATTTTTAAGTTCTACGAGTTCCTCATGATGGTCACGTTTGTGTTGCTTGATTCTTTCATTTATCCATCCAATATGATATACTTTATTATCCCAAAAAGGGAAATTCATGTTGGACTCATATACTGCATACAATGCACAATAAAAACAATTAAAAGAAAAAAACACAATCAAAACAGTAAAATCCATAAAAACAATGAAAACCCCATCCAATATAAACACCCCACATAAATATAAATATGACACAACAACCGACATTATAACTGTCAATCCCCCCCCCCCCCCATATTGCACACTTCCCTAACCATAAATACCATGGAGCCATGACACATTTCTGCCACCTTACTCAGTCTTATTCAGAAGTTTGATAGATGTCAGCATAAATTTTAATTTTTTTTTTAAATGGTTCATCTTAAATTTTGTAACTCTATACTGCCTACATGAAGGCAAGGGTTCGTATTCTTTGATAATACGTGAATAACAATGAGTGGGCCTGAGAACAGCCTGATCATACAGAGACTGCAGGCCCTGGTACTCCTTCCGTCCCATCACCTTCATGGCAGTGTGGCTGAGACGACTGAGTTTGGTTTTTAATTGCGCAGTGAGTCCACAGTCAATAAGCCAGTAAACATGCACGTCGCTAACATGAATGGCTGGTACCCGTTGCGAGTCCCGTATCCACATCACAGCTGGCCCATTGAGATCGTGAACACAGCCATCTGCCGTTGTCACCCGCCATCACTTTCTCATTGATTTTCATGGTCACACGCCTCCAAATTCGGATAAACTTGTGCTGCTTTCTCCATAAGACCCACCAGTTTCCGGCATAGATTTCCACTGCGGGGAACGACCCTTACAGCGACACATTTTTTTCAGCTGTGAGACAGTTATATTCCTGAATTTTTATGCTCCTTCATAATGACAGTCTTTAAGCTAACACGTGAAAATAACAGTAAACTAAAACTAAAAATAATTTTTTTAAAAAGCATATTTGCCAGGCACTGCTATGCAAACATAATCGCAGCTCTGATGTTCCTGGAAGTGTTTCTGTCAGCACAAAAAAAAAAAAAAAAAAAAACGCAGATGTTGATTACGTAATGCATTCTGAGTGGATTTGTCCTATATGTGGGCAAATTAAGTGGCTGCACAGTTCTAAGGCTGCAATCACCAGCCGCTTGCAACAAAAGTGGCACAGCTAGGCCCATGTCAAAGTATAAAGAAGTAGTGAAAAATTATTACTAAACTGTGAGTTACTCCCAGAAAACTAACTTGTCATGTGCCACTGCCAAGGCTGCTAGACGACAGGACGTCATTCCATCTGAAATCACCCAGAGGCTCCCAGGTCACCCCTCAGCCATGTTTAGTCAATCTAATGTTATTCTTGTTACAAAGTTAGAGTGAAAGCCAAATATTAGGTCTGAATCTTGCCCTTACAGCCCTAGGAAATTTTAGTGATTTTTCTTTTTCTTTCTGTTTCACCTTTTGCCAAACGGTGTTTGTACCAACTTTAGACATTAATAACTCACTTGCTATTAGAGTCACAGATGTGAAACTGCACACCCTCGACTTACTGTTTGTGTAAAGTGGGGAAAAATGAGTGAGTTTTGGTCTATCTAGTGTGATCCACCTTTCACAAAGGCCTGAAAAAGGTAGCAAGCCCAAAATTTGAAATGTTGTATTTAAAATGTTCAGAATGATCAGTACATGTTTAGAAGATGTTTAGAAAATAGGAATTTTACACTTTTATATGATCCTCCCAAACATGTATTGGTCATTCTGAAGATCTTGGAAAATCTATAGCTGCTGCAGTTTAGAAAATACAGCTGTATTTGAAGTAATGCTTGGGACAAAAAGGGCGGGGTCATTTTCGGGCTGTTCATCCCAGATAGAGATTTTGGCACATATTCCAAGTTGTTCATTGGGGTCATATTAGTCTAGAACAGTTGTGTTATCCTCTCCTAAATGATGTACATACAGGTCTCAGCTAGATTCTGTACTAATTTACATCAAGATTTTGCTGGTCTATGTTGCAATCGCTTTGTGCTGCAGTGCAGGTTTTACAGTTTTCCTATGTCAGCAACATTTTATTGAGTCTTAAAGGAAATAAATATGAAATTGGTAACTGGATCCTTGATCTCTGGACATAAATAAATAAAATCTGTAGTTTTTGTCAGAAGCATTTCCTTTCAGGTATTAATGAGACAAATTTAACTCCATAGCCTCTGAGCTGAGCTCTTGCAACTGGCTGCGCTGCACGTCAGGATGCAATTCATAAAGAATGGAGGATGTCTCATTTTGGGAGAAAAAACAGTTTTGGTCAGTTGTAGTTTGTTGTCTGTATTACAACATTTGGAAAGAGGTGCCATTTGATTTAAAACGGCGATTCACTTTGAAGTTACGTCCGACCGAAATCTATCTGTCCAACTTTACTCGGCAGAGAGCTGCGCAGCGTTTGGAGCTGAGCAGTTAGTCCCACAAAACAGAGGATATTATTATTATTATTCCCTTTACCTGAGCTTCAGTTTACAAACTGGCAAAGTGGGTCCAGCTCACGCCAGAGAACCATCGGAGAAAACTCCGGTGTGGAACGGAAGACGATTCTCATTTCCTGCCCGAAACAAGATAAGAGTCCCACTTAGTGACTTGAATCAGTATTAAAAGTGACTCATGATTGACCTTTTTAAATGGCTTAGAGGTTCGCTGCTTCTGAGACTGCTTCATAGCTTGTGCTGCGACCGTCTGCTTTGGTTTTGCAGCTTCGCAGAAACAGTGGGCCAGCAATCAACATAGAGAAATGACCAATTTCCTGATACACACCCTCGAAAGCAATGGCCACTCTGGCGTAATGTGAACTTAAGAACCGACAAGTGTCGGTGGATTGAATAATTTCTTATCGATTTTTAACAGGAATCGGTTTTCAATACCCATCCCTACTTAGGGCCCCTTAGTGTTTTGTCTAATGACCAAAAACTCAACTTTCATCTCATCAGACCTCAAAAGCTCCTAATTTCAGTCTTTTTCCACATACCTTCTTATAATAACTTTGTGTAGCGCTGTTACTGTTTGGCAAACTAGCTGAAATGTTATGAGTATTATTAACTGGAGCCCTTTAACTGCATGCTGGTGAGCTTTATTTCACTAATTATTTGTATTTTGTAGTGTGTTTGTGTGTATACTATCAAAGAATCTGGGTTTTATATTTTTAATTACTATCATTTAGAAATTTCATTTCATGTCGATATGAAAGAGTATTTTTATTCAAAAGGTCCAATTATTAAATACTGATTTCATTATAAAATCAAATATTTCTAAGGAGGTGAGTACTTTTTGTTGGTATACTGTGTGATTTCATTGCTGAAATCGCACAGCATGTGTGAGATACTCGAGATACAGTATGTGTTGAGATACCTTTCAGAAAGGTTTTTGTTGCCCATATTGATTTTTTTATCTTAACAGGAATAATCTTTTTTGTGAGAGTAGAAGTGATCCATGAAAAAAAACTGCTCAAGTGCAATATACGTAGATAAATTGTCCATTAGGCTGTAGCGCCTTTGCTGTTATTTGTTTTGCCAGTGAATTTTCTTTGAATCTTTGCTTTGGCTGATAGAATATAAAGCTCGCTTTGGTTTGATGGGTTTTGTTAAGCTATCAGGAAAACAGTCGCTTTGTGTGTGCCTTTGTGTGTCTGCGCACTGCAGAGTTGGCATCTGTGTTCAGCTCAAGTGTATTTTCCGTATTGAAAAGCTAAAAATGTTTTTGCTTTTAAAGAGGTTTCATTGTCCAAAATATCAGTTTATGCTGGCAGTAATGGCTCCAGCGTTTTCAGCTTGATATTGAATATGAAGTGAGGTGTCGTGTCCTCTCCAGGTGCTGCGCTTTGTTCAAGAGTGGAGCAGGCTGGCAGCCATGAAGCAGAAGCTGCTTCGCCGCAGCGGCGTCCTCTTCCACAGCCCCACGCTGGGTCTGCAACAGCTGGCTGCCACCCAGCGCCCTCACTCGAGCACCAAGAGGTAGGGGAGAAGAACGTGCATTTGGATGCAAAATTGTTCATATATGTTCTTGGATTACGTTAAATCTTTTACTGTCAACAACAAGTGGTGATGAAGCAGTGTGTTTCAACACACATCATCCTCCTCTAAAGTAATCTGTAACAACAACAACAAAAAAAAGAACCTGTGCCCCATTTAGCTCCATCCAGTTAGACACTGGAAAATGTAAATGCATCTTTTTAAATCAGGTCCACAAAAATGAAATGGCTGTGTAATCTCATGTTCTTTCCTACAGCAGTTTTCAGTTTTGAAAGGAAGGTTGGGGCTCATCACAACATTATAGAGAGCAAGATGTGTGTTTTTCAGTCACGCTCATGTGGCACATTAGTTACAACAGGATTTCCAAACAAAATTTCCAGGCATTTCATTTACCATATTGTTTTCCACACGTGGCCATCTTCCACATGTGGTTTGGAATGGGTTTGGCCTTCAATTCAGGAAATATGCACTTTATTCGACTCAGTTTGTTGTTGCTGTAGAAGAAAAAAGCAGGTGGTCAACTGTTTGTGGAACAAACTGCTGGTTGAGATTAGGCACATTTTCTTGACTGCCTACAACTCTTGATGATGGGAAATGTTTTTTGTTTAGTATTTTGATTTTGTTTTTATGTAATTTCCTTTCTATTTTACTTTTTATTATTAATTTGTGATAGTGTGGTTTAGTTTAAGAAGCACTTTGTTCTTGTGCAAATGTTACATAAAATGATTATTATTGTTACTATTATTATTTATATTGTTATAAACCTACATGGTCTGCACACACTTGAACCCAGGTTTCCTTTCTGATTTGATGGTTTCAGGCTTCTGCAGGTGTAGTTTTAACTGCAGCATGCATGCTATGCTACTGTGCCTGCCATATTTGAATTTTAAAATGGAACCATGTTTATGCGGTCATGGGGCTCTGAACACATCTGATCCAGTAAGATCTCAGAAGTGAAGCAAAGTAGGTTCTGAGCCGTACTTTAGTAATAGTAGTTCTTTGAGCCGCAATTCAAAATGTAAATAACTGATTAAAATATTAAATTAGCAACCCTGAGTTGATTTCATCAGTTTACTCAGCAATTTTAGAAATGTAAAATTCTTCCTTAGTAGAATTCTAAATTTCAAATAAAGATCTCAATTATCTGCACAATAAATTATTAGTTGGTAGAACTATATATCTGAAGAAGGTGAGTTGTGCTGAAAACTCAAAAACCAATGCCAGTATGTTGCCTTGAAATTCAGAATTTTGCTGTTTCTGTGTTGTTGGTATAGCAGTGATCCTCTCCATATTAGCTCATTTTGAGGTTAAATGCATCCGTTTCTCTTCATTGAAGCCTTCCTTCCACAGTGGGCAGAAGCAGGGTTTGAACCAGAAACCTTCCTCAAAGAAACCAAGCGCACTATCCACTTGGCCAAACAAGTTGATAAACCTGAAAATTCTCTCTGGCTAACCTTTGATGGCCTTCCAATTTTTATTAATATATTAAAAATGATAACCAAAAAGTCTTTCAATCACTCTCATTGTCTGTTCTGGTTTTACCTACACCATCAAAATTGAATGGAGGTTCCAATTTTATGTCTGTCTATCGTCCAGTTTTCAGCTGGAAACCAAATGCCAAAAAGCAATGACAAATGACAAATTGTGCATAGCAGAGATAACCAGTGTTCTGTGAAAATTATTTGAAAAAGAATTCAGAAACTGAAAAAAGTTGGAAAAAGAAACCTGACAACACCACAAAAAAACTTTGATTCAAGTTCATGAAGTAAATACATACTCCTGACGTTTGATCACATCTAATTTAGCTTATGAAAAGTCACTTTTTCCAAGGTAAAATTTTGTGGAATTTGGAAAATAGTGTTGGCAGAGGTTTGCACTGTACGAGAACAGTGCTCAGGTTTTTGTTGTTTTGCCCAAAATGTACACGAGGTATGAAAAAGACCAGCCGAAGGCATCCATCAATTCTGTGTGACATGTATGTAAATGTTGAGATTCTGAAGCTTGCAAACTTTTTCACAGTGATGGATTGAAGCCCAGCTAAGCACTGACTGAGAGCAGAAAGCATGGAAAGATTTTAACCCAAGTTAACCCAAGAAAAGTAATAGGGTTTGTGTCTGTAGCCCACCTTATCAGACACTGGTTGTCTTGTCTGTTTTATGCTGATCCACTGTTTTCAGTCATCATTTGAGGACATTTTAGTGTGAACGGCATTCGTGAGCAAAAATACCCCAAAACCCACATGTGTACCCACGTCATTTTCACACTTCAACAAGGGTGAATTTCTCTGGATGTAGAGTAACTGTCCACCTCGTCACGGACTGCAGAATGGAGTTTGTGTGAGCGTGCGTCTATGTGGGTGTGTATCAAAGAGTGTCGGCTGCATTATACGTGAGGAAGGGATGAGCACTGTAGGAAGTCGTGTGTTTTTGAGAAACAAGCATTGTTGCCGGCACACTAATTACAGCCGGCACACACATGGAGGCAGGCAGAGTTTGCCAATTACAGGGCAGACTGTTGTGTGAGAACGAGTGCGTCTGTGTGTGTTTCTCAACCAGGGATGTGTTTGGGTGCATGAACTTAATCAAGGTGTGAGTAGGAGGCAATTGGCCCGGTTTGATTTGATACCTGTTTGATTTATTCACTAATCAGAACCAATCAAGCTCCAGCTTCGACTCAGTGGGGCGATCACGGCTCACCTTTCAAGCACTGAGATGCTCAGTTTTCAACTACTTCAAACTTAATGCACTTTGCTAAAATTTCCAGCACTGTTGATATTTTCCTAGTAAAGCTCTCGTGGTGATTTACAGTAATGTCTAAGGTGATAAGATTTTAATTTGGTTTGCATCTTGCATAAGAATGTCATATTGCTATAACTGCTGCAAACCTCAGACTCAACTTCTTTGCTGCTTATATAAAACACGCTATGTGATGAGCAAAACTTGACAGATTATTTAATATTGTTAGTAATATAGAATGTTTAATAAGCAACACGTTGTAGATAGCTGTGATTAGGAAATTACTGATTTGAGTTTTTCCAGCTGTCACAATCGCTGTGATGTCTCATATTTTCAGTAATGTACATCACTTGTCACATCACCTGGTTGACCAATTGAATTATCTTGTATTTCTACCATTATGTTTCTACAAGTGAAGGTCTGTGTCTCTAGAGCTGTGGCATTTTTCAGCACGTGTCTGGATTTTGTCTCATTTGTTGCAAAGAATCCACCTTTCATCTGGAAACCTACAGGACAAATGTAAGTTTTTTGGAAAGCTTTGGATCTCTGCAACATATGAGCAAATGGCGACACTGAAAATATCTGAGCTAAATAGCTAAATATAACCCCAACTCAGAAAAAACGTTGGAATAATATTCATTCATTCATTGTCCATACCCGCTTGCTCCAATTGGGCAGCGCTGTCTCGTTTGGGGGCGGGTGCTAAAGGGGTAAAATTGACGCATGATGTAATTTTTCTACTTCAAGGACAAAAACATGGCACTTTTTCTGAGTTTTTGGGTAAATTAAATGCAAACAAAGTGAAAATAGTTAGGTGTGTAGGCTAACACTTATCGACACAACCTCTCCCATTTGCCTTGTCTTCCCATCTCCACTGGGAACCGAAAAACTGTACTTTTCGCGACTGCTTTGGTGATTGCACCCGAAAACAAAACAGTACACCATTTTCCTGTTAGAATTGACGCTGTTTGTGGGAAGAGACTAATCCCTGGGCAGAGTGTGGGAGTGTTGGCACAAACCATTCGGAAGATTGGGTTTTCAGCGGAAACTATTATAACCGGCACGTCTTAAACCGGCAGGATTACTAGATGACGGCGAGTATGCTTTTAATTTTACTGAGCCGGGCCGAATGGTTTGTGCTGAAACTCCCACAATCCACCCAGGGATTCTCTGCCATGTTCGTGCCGGCTGTTCCCAGATATGGTCAAATCTGGCGATATCACGTACGGATTCAAACAAGTCTGCGCTGCCCTATTAAGAGTCACGGGGGGCGGGTATGTTGGGATGATACAGAAATTGTAAATAAACAAAAAGGTGAGCCTTACATTTTTTTTTGATTTTTTTATTTCAATGCAGATAGTATGAGCCAAAGATGTTTCATGGTTTGTGTGATCAGCTTCACTTAATTTATTAACCCTCTGGGGACCAAGGGCATGTTCTTGATTTAATCTTACCTTCAGTGCTTTTACCTTTTTAAAGTACTTGCATGTACTATAATGCCTGCATGTTGCATATCAAAGTGTTCAGAACAGTGTCAGCTCCCTGAAGGTCAGACATATATCTGTAGCACTGTGTGAAATATTTAATTTGGCCCCAATGTTGAAAATAGAAAATGTTTTTAGAAATTTGTCAGATATTTCATGAATATATTTTTATTCATGTGGATGAACTGTTTTGGTGTTAGAAATGGGTTTACCAGTGTCTATAGCAGGGGTGGGCATCGAGGGCTGAGACACTGCAGGTTTTCCATGTAACCAATCACCTCAGCAGGTGGGTTGCTGATGAGCTTCTGCTCTGAACATAAACACCTGGTTGTCAATGAAATCACCTGCTGAGACACCTGATCATTAATGAAATCACCTCAATCTCAACATCTTCAGCTCTGCCACCTCCAGCTCTGCCTCCTGTCTTTTTGTTAGTGCCACTGTCTCTAAACCATACAACATAGCTGGTCTCACTACTGTTTTGTAAACTTTCCCCTTCACTCTTGCTGATATTCTTTGGTCACAAATCACTCCTGTCACCTTTCTCCACCCACTCCACCCTGCCTGCACTCTCTTCTTCACCTCTCTACCACACTCTCCATTACTTTGAACAGTTGACCCCAAATATTTAAACTCATCTACTTTCACCACTTCTACTCCTTGTAACTGCACTATTCCACTGGGCTCCCTCTCATTCACACACATGTACTCAGTCTTGCTTCTACTGACTTTCATTCCCCTTCTCTCCAAAGCATATCTCCACTTCTCCAGACTAGACTCAACTTGCTCTCTACTCTTACTACAGATCACAATGTCATCTGCAAACATCATAGTCCATGGGGACTCCTGTCTGATCTCATCTGTCAACCTGTCCATCACCACTGCAAACAAGAAAGGACTCAGAGCTGATCCTTGGTGTAATCCCACCTCCACCTTGAATGAGTCTGTATTCCGACTGCGCATATCACCGCTGTCACACTATTCTTGTACATGTCCTGTACTACCCTAACATACTTCTCTGCCACTCCAGACTTCCTCATACAATGCCACAACTCTTCTTTTGGCACCCTATCATAAGCTTTTTCTAAGTCCACAAACACACAATGTAACTCTTTCTGTCCTTCTCTGTACTTTTCCAACAGTATTCTCAGAGCAAACATTGTATCTGTAGTGCTCTTTCTCGGCATGAAACCATATTGCTGCTCACAGATCTTCACCTGTTTTCTAAGCCTAGCTTCTACTACTCTTTCCCATAACTTCATGCTGTGGCTGATCAGCTTTATGCCTCTGTAGTTACTGCAGCTCTGCACATCACCCTTGTTCTTGAAAATAGGAACCAGCACCCTTCATCTCCACTCCTCAGGCATCCTCTCACTTTCCAAGATTTTATTAAACAATCTGGTTAGAAACTCTACTGCCATCTCTCCTAGACATTTCCATGCCTCCATTGGAATGTCATCTGGACCAACTGCCTTTCCACTCTTCATCCTCTTCATAGCAGCCCTCACTTCTTCCTTGCTAATCTATTTTACTTCCTGATTTACTCTCACCACATCATCCAGCTTTTTCTCTCGCTCATTTTCTTTATTCATCAACTCTTCGAAATATTCCCTCCACCTTCTCAGCACACACTCCTCACTTGTCAGCACATTACCATGTGCATCTTTTACCACCCTAACCTGCTGCACATCCTTTCCAGCTCTGTCCCTTTGTCTGGCCAATCGGTACAAGTCCTTTTCTCCTTCCTTACTATTCAACTTCTTGTACAGCTCGCAATATGCCTTTTCCTTTGCTTCTGCCACTTCTCTTCTCGCCTTACGCCGCATCTGCTTGTACTCCTGTCTACTTTCTTCATCTCTCCGACTATCCCAAAACTTTTTCGCCATCCTCTTTCTCCTTATGCTTTCCTGGACCTCTTCATTCCACCACCAAGTCTCCTTGTCTTCCTTCCACTGTCCAGATGTCATACCCAGTACTGCCCTAGCTGTCTCCCTCACCACATCTGCAGTACTCTTCCAATTGTCCAAAATTGCTTCCCCTCCAACTAGTGCTTCTCTCACCTGCTCGCTAAATTTCACACAACAGTCTTCCTCCTTCAGCTTCCACCATCTGATCCTTTGTTGAGCTCTCACTCTCTTCTTCTTCTTTACCTCTAAAGTCATCCTACAAACAACCATCCTATGCTGTCTAGTGACACTCTCTCCTGCTACCACCTTACAGTCTGTGATTTCTTTTAGCTTGCATCTCCTATAAAGAATGTAGTACACCTGTGTGCACCTTCCTCCACTTTTATATGTTACCCTGTGCTCCTCCCTTTTCTTAAAGTAGGTATTCACCACAGCCATTTCCATCCTTTTTGCAAAATCAACTACCATCTGTCCTTCCCCATTCCTATCCTTGACACCATATCTACCCATTACTTCCTCATCACCTCTGTTCCCTTCACCAACATGCCCATTGAAGTCTGCTCCTATCACCACTCTTTCATGCTTGGGCACACTCTCCACCACCTCATCTAACACACTCCAGAAATCTTCTTTCTCCTTCATCTCACAACCTACCTGTGGGGCATATGCACTGATATTCATCATCACCCCTTCAATTTCCAACTTCACACTCATCACCCTGTCAGACACTCGCTTAACCTCCAACACACTTTTGACATACTCTTCCTTTAAAATGACCCCAACACCATTTCTCTTTCTGTCCTCACCATGGTACAACAACTTGTACCCACCGCCGATGCTCCTGCTCTTACTTCCCTTCCACTTGGTCTCTTGCACACACAATATGTCTACCTTTCTCCTCTCCATCATATCAGCCAGCTCTCTCCCTTTACCAGTCATACTACCAACATTCAAAGTCCCCACTCTCATTTCCACCCTTCTAGTTTTCTTCTTCTCCCGCTGTTCGTGCTAACGTTTTCCTCCTCTTCTTCTTCGTCGTCTTCGCCCAGCAGTAGCCCAATTTCCACCGGCACCCAGTTGGGCAATAGCACCAGTGGCGGATGTTGTTAACCCGGGCCGCGACCGATCCGGTATGGGAATTCGATTCTGAGTCTGTATAGTTGGGTTGGCTTGTTTTACGCCGGATGCCCTTCCTGACGCAACCCTCCTCATTTATCCGGGCTTGGGACCGGCACTCAGAATGTACTGGCTGCACACCCCATGTGGCTGAGTTGGTACATTCAAAAGAGCAAATTTGTAAAATAAAATCCATCATTACAACTAGATGTCTTGTATCTTAAATACATCCAAAAAATGTTTGAAAAAAAAAATCGGTAGTTTTCAAACTGTCACAATGTCCATTTGTTCTGCTGGGGAACGGGGTAGAAAAAAAAAGCTCGTCTGTTTTTTTGGGGTATGGGTGGGATCCCTCCACATATTTTCCTACAATGATTTTCATTGTCTGTGAGACTAAATAGTGTTTTCAGAATCACAGGACCATTCTTCTAGATTTTAGGAGCATTTACTTGTGTGTTTCAGTGTGAATCCTGCACATACAGACATGCACTCTGGTTGCAAGTTCTCACAGGCAGAGAAACACAGACCTATGTGATTTTCTCTGGCAACGCGGAATGGCTGTGAATATAATGAAAAGTAAACATAGGCTTATTAATGTTGCCACTCCTTCTCACAACACTTGAGATATTTTGGCATTGAGGATACCAAGTGATGAAGCATTTCAGGTGTTATTTTGTCCTATTCTTCCTGCAAACATGTCGGTTTGTGAAAGTACAAGGTCATTGTTGTTACATTTTTCATTGAAAAATTTTCCAGACTTACTGTTGAGGACAGGTTCGGACTGCAGTCAGGCCAGCCCCGTACCCATACCCTATTTTTCCACAGCTGTGCTTTTGTAATACGTGCAGGATGTGGTATGCGTTGTGTTGTTGAAAAATGCATGGACGTCCCAGGAAAAGATGTCATCTCGAAGCCACTACATGTTGCCCTAAAGTCTCAATGTAGTTTTGTGCAATAATGCTGTCATCACAGAAGTGTAAATTACCTTTGCTAAGGACACTGACACAAATCCATACCGTGACATGTCCGAACAGTCTGGATGGTCTTTTTCATCTTTGGTCTGGAGCACATGGCAATCCATTTCTTCCTAAAAGACCTGTAATACTGAGTCGTCTAACCACAGTATACATTTCCACTGTGTGATGGTCCAACCTAGGTACCTCTGAGCCCAGAGAAGACAGTGCTGTTTTTAGACAAGGTTACTATAAGGCTTATTGTTTTTACAGTAAGGTTTTAAGCAGCATTTGGGGCAAGTAAGTTTGTTTTCAAGTGATTCACAAAGGTTTCCTAAAGTAGTCCTTGCCCAGGCAGTTATATCACCTATTGATGAATGCCGATTCTTGGTGCAGTGCTGTCTGAGGGATTAGAGATCATGTGTGTTCATCTTAGGCCTGCACCCTTGCCCTTTATGCCCTGAAATTCTTCCAGATTCCTTAAAACATTTAATGATATTATGCACTGCAAAGGGAGAAATATGCAGATCCATTCCAGTCTTTCTTTGAGGAACATTTTTTGTAAACATTTCTGTGATTTTCTCATCGTGCTGATAATCTGAAGGTCATCTGCCCATATTTGCTTCTCAGGGACTCAGCATTTTGTGGACACTTCTTTTGTACCAAATCATAATTACAATCGCCTGTTGACATCAGCTGTTTGAAATCACATTATTTATTTATTTATTTATTCACTGATTTATTGATGGAGTGTTACCTCATTACTAGCCCTAAATTGCCCCCTCCCAAACTTTTTGAAGACCTGAAATGCAGGAATGGATGTATATTAACAGAAATACTGACCACATGAAATATCTTTGGTTTATACTCTTTCTAATGAAATAGAAATCCAGGTAAATGTAAGGATCAGTGACACAACAGGGTTATTCCCTAATTGAACACATCACCATTTTTCTCACTGAATACATTTATAAACATCCTACAGACATGAAATTTTCACCAGATGTCGGTAACAATGAAAGTAATCCACGCATGCAAAGAAACCAAAACTGTCATGATCCTGCCCTTGTTGGGCCTCCTGTCATACGTTTTGTACTGATTTCTGCTTTCTTGTTCAGTACGCCTGTATTTGTATTCTTGTCATGCTCATGTTATCATTGGTTTGGTTTTCTGTTTATCATTCATTTATTTGTGGTCTTTTGTCAATGATTGTGTAGTTTTGTCTTAGCTATTTTGTCATATTGTTTTCATTTATTGTGACCTTTTATTTTTTCACTCTTGGTCCCTTAGTCACTTCAGTCTTAGTTCGCTTCTGTTTATCTCATTTCTTGTATTATGCTTTAGTCAGTGATTGCATTATTTGTTTGTTATGCTTTTGTCTGTTTTTTATTCTGTGAAGTATACTTTTTCTCTGGTTTTGATTCCTCTCCCTCAAATGCTCTACTGACAGACTGAAGAACTCTTTTGTCCCTCGGGCCATCAGGCCGTAGTCACATGTAGCCACATCAGCCAGGGGCAGCATAGTGTCAGGGGCTTTGACTCCTGTCACTTGTTGCACTTTATATACTGTTTTTGTACTATTTATTTATTAACTTGTCTCGGTGCTGTTTTTATCATTAACTTATTTTTTTAACTTGTTGTGTAACTTTTATATGTATGAATGAGAGCGACAGATGCCACACAATTTCCCTCAGATTAATAAAGTATTTATCTATCTATCTTGTTTTCAGTTTATCACTTATTCTTCTGCTCAGTCATTTTTTTTTTTTTGCATTATCTGTTATTCTGTAATCTGTGTTGTGTGGGCCGCCAGAAGAGGAGGTACTGCTGGCCCACCACCAGAGGGCGCCCTGCCTGAAGTGCGGGCTTCAGGCACGAGAGGGCGCTGCCGCCCCACAAGAGCGGCCGAGGTGACAGCTGTTACTCATCGGCTATGACAGCTGTCAACAATCATCTACGCCTCTCCCCTGACAAAAGCAGGACGACACCTCCACCACGTCGCCGAGATATCATCCTATCAAGGAGGTAATTTGTTCTCAGCCATTGTTTTTTCTCCCACAGACAGTATTTGCTTGTGTTATTTTTGCAGTAGGTTTTGTGAGTGCTTGTAGCTGGAGGCTGGGTTTGGACTGACGTCTTCACTCCAAACCTTTGATAAGTACACTTACTACTGCACGTGCCAGCTTTCTGGTGTTAAGGTGGAGGTGTTTTCCCACCTGACTTGCTGACTGTTTTTGCTCTTCGCCAGCAGTACCAGATCCGACACGCGGAGACGGTGGCCACCTGGGGGAACTCGGGACTTGGCGGCTCCAGTATTCTCCTGGTTCGGTGGCGGAGGAAATTGTGTGGTTCCGGTTCTTCTCCAGACGGACGTCTCCTATCATCGAGCCTGCCCACACGACACCTTGATTGATTGACTTTGTATTCATTCTGAAATCTGCTGTGGGTCCGTGTCACTACACTTTCACAACAATCTGGGTTTGTTTTCTATTTCTATCGCTTGTGTTGCCATTTTCTTATTGTTAGTTTTTATACTTTAGCCATGGTCAGTTCAGTTCTAGTTCAGTTTTAGCCTTTTATGCTCTGGCTGGTCTGTTCACCTTAACATTTATTGCTTTCTGGTCATTTCTTTCCGTTGGCATTTTATGTTGTTCACTGTTGGTTTTTCTCTCTCTGTTTTCTTTTGTCTCTGTCTCATGACACCAGTCTCTGTATTTTGTCCTTTCTGTTTTTCTTTCTTTATCAGAATTATCTTTTGGGTTTTGCTGTTCAGTCTTCTTGCACTTAGTCATGCCCACCTGAACTTTCCTGTTTCTTCTGTTTGCCACGCCCCTTTCCTGATTCATCTTACACACCTGTTCTCACTTTCCTCATTTCCACCCTTGTTATTTAAGCCTCCTGTTTCCACTTGAGCCTCGCCAGTTCGTTGATTTTCACAGTCCTCGTACTGGCCTTTTCATAGTTCTGCCTTGTCTGACCATGTACTGACCCTGTTCCATTTTGTGACATCGTGTTGCTATTGCCCACGGTCGCCTTTGTTAAAGATCTGAGCTTGCCTTTTTGACGATGCCTTTGCCTGCTGACTACCTGTACCTCTGCATCATTGACTGTCTAATTGTGTACTGTATCCCTGCTCGTTTTGACTATTAAAGCCTTTCTATTTCAACACCACTGTCTGTGAGTTCTTGCATTTGGGTCCCACAACCTTCTGTGCCACGTCACCTCGAGCTCATGGCAAAAACAAATAAGTACAGAAATTACGTTATGTAATAAATTGGAATGACAGAGAAAAGTATTGAACACAATTACTGAAATTTATTTAATACTTTGTACAATAAGATGCCTCCTGTATGGAGAAACTATTCACATGCATTGCTTAGGTGCGATTTTTGGCACCCATTCTTCCACACAAATAGTCTTCTAATATAAATATATATATATATATATATATATATACGAGGTCTGTTAGAAAAGTACCGGACCTTTTTATCTTTTGCAAAAACCTGATGGATTTGAATCACGTGTGCTTGCATGAGCCAAGCTTGAACCTTCGTGCACATGCGTGATTTTTTTCACGCCTGTCGATTGCGTCATTTGCTGGTTAGCAGCCTTTGTGTGAGGTGGTGTGTAGTGCTCTCGGCAGATTTTCATTGCAAGGAAAATGACGGAACGACTGGAGCAGCGCTGCATCAAATTTTGCCAGAAACTGAGCAACAGCCAGGTGGAAACCATTCGGAAGATTCAGACAGCTTTCGGTGGCTTTTCAGTCGTGTGACTATCCGAGAAATTGTGGAAGAGGTTGGCATAATTTTTTGGAGTCCAGCATGTCCAGAGACCTCAACACGGAGGTGCTTTTGCTCCACCGTCAGAGGCTTCGGCACGAATTTCACTGCCACTCTTCTCATGGCCAAATCTTCTGTCATAGTGGAATGTGCCGAAAAAGTGCTGATGTCCACCTCTTCCGCAATTTCTCAGATAGTCACACAACAGTCCCGCATCACCACAGCGTTCACTTTGGAAATGATCTGGTCATTTCAGCATGTTGATGGCCGACCGGAGCGTGGCTCGCTCTCCACCATTGTGCGGACGTCTTTAAACCGGGTGTACCACTCCTTAATCTGTGTACTGCCCATAGGATCGTCACCAAAAGCCGTCTGAATCTTCTGAATGGTTTCTACCCGGCTGTTGTTCAGTTTCTGGCAAAATTTGATGCAGCGCTGCTCCTGTCGTTCCGCCATTTTCCTTGCAATGAAAATCCGCCGAGAGCACTACACACATCCTCACACAAAGGCTGCTTACCAGCATATGACGCAATCGACAGGCGTGAAAAAATTCATGCATGTGCACGAAGGTTCAAGGTTTTCTAATGCAAGTACACGTGATTCAAATCCATCAGGTTTTTGAAAAAAAATAAAAAGGTCCGATACTTTTCTAACAGACCTCATATATATATACACACATAGTGGCTTAATGTAAAAGTATTCAGCCCTTTGGTATTTCACGCATTTTAATTTGTTTATGGCATTTCAAATACAAAAAGTAAATCAGACTTCTCAGTATAAAAATTTCTAAAATGATCATCCTTAGACTCAAACTGAAAGTAAATCTCTACAACTTGATATAAATTAATTAGAAATATAAAAGCCAAGATGATGGGTTGCATAAGTAATCAGCTTCTTTGGTATAATACCTGTAAATGTTGTTCATTCGGCTGCTCCCGGTTTTGTTCAGGGTCGCCACAGCGGATACAACCAGATCCGCATTGGTAATTGGCACAAGTTTTACGCCGGATGCCCTTCCTGACGCAACTCCAGTTTTACCTGGAGAAACACACAGTCGCTGGTGTTCCAAAGAGATCTCCCATCAAAGTACTAACCAGATCCTGCACTACTTAACTTCTGAGATCTGACGGGATCAGGCTGACACAGAGCAGATCAGCTGTGGTATAATACCTGTAAATAATCAGTTTAATTGCCAGTTTTCTTCAGATAAGTCAGGGGATGGATACATGAACATTTCGAAGTCACTGAATATGTCTTGGACTTTATTTACATCAGTTATGAAGAAATACAAACAGTATGGCACTCTATGGTAAATCTGTGTGGAGTAGACAGTTCTCAAAAACAGAGTGGCTGTGCAAGAAGGAGAAGAGTGAGGAAACCCACCAAGACACCCAGACAACCCAGAAGAAATTACAGGCTTCTGTGGCTGTGATTGGAGAAATTGTGCATAGTGCATGGTTGCATTTTGGATCCCCAGTTATATAGCTTCATGATGAAGTAGCACATAGGAGGGTTTTATTAAAAAGAAGACCTGAAAGTTCAGCTATAATTTGCCAGAATGTACATCTGAGATGCAAGCCTAGATTTAATGCTTTGGTGAAAGAAAACCCTCCTCTGTACCACTTCATCATGAAGCTATATAACTGGGGATACAAAATGCAAAACATGCACAATTTTGCGATTCACAGCCACAGAAGCGTGTAACTTCTTCTGGGTGTTGTGGTGGCTTTCCTCACTCTGTCCTTCTTGCACAGTTGCTCAGTTTTTGAGAACTGTCTACTCCACACAAATTTACCATAGAGTGCCATACTGATTGTATTTCTTCATAACTGGTGTAAATAAAGTGCAAGACATATTCAATGACTTGGAAATGTTTATGTATCCATCCCCTGACTTGTCTGAAGAAAACTGGCAATTAAACTGATTATTTAGAGGTATTATACCAAAGGGGCTGATTACCTATGCAACCCATCATCTTGGCTTTTATATTTTTAATTCATTTATATCATGTTGTAGAGATTTACTTTCAGTTTGAGTCTAAGAAAGAACATTTTTGAAATGTTTATATTGAGAAGCCTGATTTGCTTTTTGTATTTGAAATGCCATAAACAAATTAAAATTTGTGAAATACCAAAGGGCTGAAAACCTTTGCAAGTCACTGTGTGTGTGTATGTATATATATATATACACACTCACCAGGTGTTCCTACTCAACAGACTTGATACTAGATGTTGTCACACTTTCCCATACCATTTTAAAATCTAAATGTGCCCTGATTTTAGTAGAATGTAAGTAACAGTGCCTGAGCAGTTCTTTCTTTGAAGATAATTGGATTATTGTGTACTATCAGCTCAGAGCACAGACGAGACAATATCTTTAAGAAAACATCTTTCAACATTGCATTCTGCTCTGTCAGGCTGGTCAAAGTCTGGGTACGGTACAAATGAAATGAGTGCTACCATAATAGTCTCTCTCTCTCTCTCTCTCTCTCTCTCTCTCTCTCTCTCTCTCTCTCTCTCTCTCTCTCTCTCTCTCTCTCTCTCTCTCTCTCTCCTCTTGTAGGCATGACATTTTGTGTGTGTGTGGGCGGGGGGTGCGTAATGGATTTTGAGTAGATTCTCCAAAGTGAGCACAGAAAGAAAAGTTTTGATTTTTATTCATTTATTTTTGCATTGCAAGATGGTGTATTTTGGGTCTTCATGGATTTGACCCTCTGCTTGGTAAATTGAAGCTTAACTCATCTGGTGAAATTCTTAGATATCTCTTATGTTCTTGCAGCTAACAGTAAATCATTGTTTCTTGCAAATTTCATTTAAAAAATGAAATTAAAAACCCTAAGCCTGATGTAATGTGCTTGTAATCAGACTTCTTCACATCTGGCATGCTGTATTAAGAGTAAGAGTATTAAGTAAGACTGTAAAACTGTAAACATTAATTACGGATGACTATCTTCTGTATACTAAGCGACAACTGTGTATGTGTATTTATGTGTGTCTCCTCTTTAAACGGCACCTCCGAATTGAACCAAACGTAGCACACACATACTTTGACATACAGGGAGTGACATGGGCTATTGAGCACTTTAGTAGTAGTGGTAGTAATAATAGTAGTTAAGGATGGAGACACTTTTGTGCTGCTTCATTATCAGCAAGTGTGCTAAAAGGTTGGTGTCATACTTTTCTTTTCTCTTCTTTTTCCTTTTAACTTTTTCCTCTTCATTTTTGCAGTTAACTGTAGTAGTAGTAGTATTAAGAACAGTTGTGTCCTAAATCCAACGTCACATGCAGCAGAATTTGCAGGTACCAGGCTGAAACAGCAAAAATTGCTATCATTGGACGCAGTTGGGCGTGATCAGCCGTGTCAGAACGCATCCAGATTACCTCGTCCACACCTGCACGATGGCATCCAAAGCGTATGTGGACAACAGGCAGATGACACAGACTGCTGTCAGATGGTCATAAAAGGCGCTGAAGACTGCCCGATGTCCAAACGTTTGGATGGGAAACACGGGACCGGAGTGGGATGGAGCGCTGTGTTCCTCCCTTTGCACAGTCCCTGCCGGTACTGGACACCAGAGTACATCTAACATATGGACCGGACTCATGTCATATGTGTCAAAGCTGTGTTTGACACATGGTGGGACTGCTTGGCCCACTGCCAGCAAACTTTTATCAAAGGTGTTTACTGGCACGTGCGTACACTTAGTGGCTCATGCAGCCTTATGAACGCACACAGCTGAGTGGCAATTATAGCCCCGTTCATGAGAGTGCGCAGCATGTGCACATGTGCCACTGGACACCTCTGCTGAAAGTTTGCAGCAGTGTCACACCATGCGTCAGACACAGCCTTTCAACTTTCATTTCTTTTTTTCTTTTTTGCTTACTTCAGGCTCACAACGCAAATCTGTACACTGTGATGATGGTTGGATTATCACCAGGGATTTAATTTTCACGTGGTTATTTGCAGCATGCAGCAGCCTGGTGAAAAGCTTTTCAGTACAGGCTGTGGTTTGGATCCTCTGCGCTGTCCTGGTTCCATGCTGGAGGTGAGTTTCATGTTTAATAATCTTGTCACGGCCTGGCAACACAGTTCCACGTCACACCTCCCACAGAGTTTAGATGTGATCACGTAATAATATGCATATTACAGAGGTGAGATCCATTCATGATTTAAAATACATCATTACTGTTTTTAATGACACAGAGTCTGAATATGTTCTATTGGTCAGGTCTGTATTTCTGTTACTCTGGTAGCCTGAAGCCACACTTGGGTAATAATATCAGGCACTTTATGCTGCTCATGGTGCAAAATAATGATTCAAACACAAAGATAATCTCAATTTACTGCTGTCTACAGAATGAATTATTGTATCGTGCTGAAACAAATTAATGCTTTTGTTCCAAATGTGTAGATTATTTTTTCAATTTCTCTTTCAGTCTGTGATTAAAAATTTTAACAATTTCTCTAGTGAAAAAGGACGTGGTTTCAAATGACTTACTTCTTTTGAATAACTGTCAGTTGAAAAGCCAGACATTAAATTTCAGTCATGTATGCTGTTTTTTTTGTTGTTTTTTTTATACAGTGCTATATTGGTAAAAAGAGAAACATTGTTCATATTTGAGAAATTGGATGCAGATATTCAGAATAATTGTTGGTTAGTTAGTTATAGACTTTTACATATGGAATAGTGTATTGGTGAAAGGAGTGCTTTCTGAGTAGGATTACAGTATTTCTTGATCAGACCATTCCAGCATGGTGTATTTTATTTCAATACCAGCCACGTCACTGAAGCCAATGTAAGAGGGCATCAAATCAATCAAAGCAGCTTCAGTCGGGCCAGATCAGACCTGCAGCTTGTTAGTTTGATTTCACACAGCTGAGCATGGTGTGACCCGGACCACTGAACGTCAGGTGGCTCTAAAAGGAACACGGCTGCTGTCTGTGGCGGCCAGCAAACCACTGCCCGCTCAGACCTGGAACAGCACTCCTGCAGCCTTCCATCCAATGTCTCAACAGCATATGTTTTGTTAAAAAAAAAACAAAACACCAATAATCATGTTAACCAGAGTATTTAACCTACTGAATACATTAACATATACTGATATGTGATGATTGGCATTTAGAAACAGTGGAAATGATTGCTGATCAAATATATAGTTTCTATACATGCGCTATTAAATGCATGTGTAAGTGGTCGCTGGGCAAAATAAAGCTTCCTGTGTCTGTTCGGATGGCAGTGGTGTCACAGTGGATATCAGTTGGTGTAGTCACAGAGTTAATGAACTCAAATTGTCTTTCTCCTCATCTTTCAATTGCACAGTGAAGCTATTAACACATTCTTGCTTTTTATGGTTACTTCAAACCATATATATTTTAGTGATTTTATAACATTTTTATGGGAGCCATTTACCGTGTGCCACATTCACGGTGAACAAGCTGACAGGAGCTAACGTCTACGACTGATGTACTGTTGCTGTCACTTAGCTGCCCATATCTCTTCAGAAGGCATTATACCACATACGTGATAAAGTAGATTACTAGGCTTTTTTTTTTTTTAAGTTTCCATGCTCCACCCACAACTAATTAACTCTGACAGATGTGCTCAGCCAATGAGGAACTGGCAAGCACCAGAATTAAATAATCAGGTGTGAGTGGAGCAGGTAGACATGATAATATATAGTGCAGGTGCCCTCCAGAAATAGATTTGGGCAGCCCTGTCATAAAGTAACTTTTCACACAACATTTTTGCTTCCGGAAAATAAATTTGACCTTGTAATGCACATTGTGAAGAGGAGAGCTAAAATAATTTCAGACTTGTTTTATCACTTTAACTTTCGGTGAAACAATCAGGAATTACCTCAGGTTATATTAATATTGTGTGAACACAACCCTCCATGGAAAAGGAGTTTTCCAATGTTTATGTCCTGGTATGGAGGCACACAAAATGATGCACTGGACAAACACAGTTGCGTATTTGAGTATCTTACATTGTTGCTCGTAAAGTAGTCCAGAGCTCCAGATTAAATAAGTAAACAATCTAAGCATGCCTGTTTTTTTTATGTATGATGCAGTGTTGATCTCAAGGTTTATTTTATTTTATATTTTACTCGGCCTTGACATTGTCTGGCTTCAAAGAATGAATAAGGGCTGGTTGGAGGCCGCCCCTTTTTTTTTTTTTTTTTATAACCTATTTTTCGCATGGTTTACTTCCCACCAAACAATAAAGCACCCATCATGGTAACATACACTGATCAAAAACATAAATGCAGCACTTTTGTTTTTGCTCCCATTTTTCACGAGCTGAACTCATATTCAAAACATTTTCTGTATACACAGAAGACCTATTTCTCTCAAATATGTTCACAAATCTGTCTAAACCTGTTAGTGAGCACTTTTTTTTTTGCTGAGAAAATCCATCCCACCTCACAGGTGTGGCATTTCAAGATGCTGATTAGACAGCATGATTATTGCACAGGTGTACCTTAGGCTGGCCACAAAGTTATATAATCAATATATACTCTCATCTTTAATTTGAGGATGTTCACATCCACAGTGGAGGAAGGGTTAAGGAATTACAGCTCTTAAATATGTAGCTGCCTCGTTTTCAAGGGACCAAAGGTAGTTGGACAGTTAACTCAAAGATTATTTTATGGGCTGCATGGGTGTCTCCCTTGTTAATCCATCATCAGTTAAGAAGGTACAAGGTCTGGAGTTGATTCCAGGTGTGGCCTTTGCACTTGGAAGCTGTTGCTGTGAACCCACAACATGCGGTCAAAGGAGCTCTCGATTGCAGTGAAACAGACCATCCTTAGCTTTAAAAAAAAAAAATAAAGAAATCCATCAGAGAGATTGTGGAAATATTAGGAGTAGCCAAATAAACAGTTTGGTACATTGAGAAAATAAAGCACACTGGTGAGCTCAGGAACTCAAAAAGGATGTCCACGGAAAACAACAGTGGTGGATGATCACAGGATCCTTTCCATGGTGAAGAAAAAAACCCTTCACATCTACCCACGTGAAGAACACTAGGAAGTAGGTGTATCAGTATCTAATTCCACCATAAAGAGAAGACTTTATGAGAGCAAATATAAAGGGTTCATCACAAGGTGCAAACCATTAATCAGCCTCAAAAACAGAAAGGCCAGATTAGACTTTGCTTAAAACAAACAAACAAAAAAAGCATCTAATGAAGCCAGCCCAGTTCTTTAAGGCACAGAAGTGGAATATTCTGCAGTGGCCGAGTCAATCACAGGATCTCCACCCGATCAAGCTTGCATTTCACTTGCTTAAGACAAAATTTAAGGCAGAAAGCCCCACAAACAAACAACAACTGAAGACAGCAGCAGTAAAGGCCTGGCAAAGCATCACAAAGGAAGATCCCAGCGTTTGGTGATGTCCATGGCTTCCACACTTCAGGCAGTCATTGCCTGGAAAGGATTCTCGACAAAGTATTAAAAATGAACATTAATTTGTTCAGTTTCCTTTGAGCACCTGAAATGAGAAGACTTTTTTATTTATTTATGATTTTATTAGAAAAGGATGACATCAATATACACATTACAATTGTTTCTTTGTATCCAAAACCTTCTCTTTAGTTTTTTTTAATGGTTTATTTGAGAACAAGACATAAACAAAAAAGAACATAAAGAAAAGGGAACAGGGAGCCCACAGTTATAGTCATTGTCATCAGGTTGAAAGGAAGACGATATAAGTACCTTGGTATACATACCATGTACTTTATATATATCTATATACAATCATCCATACAATCATATATACCTTTACGTACATTTATATACCTACAAATAGCATTACTGTCAATTTAGTCATTTAAATTTGAATGCTTACATGGAGTCATGTGAAATCATTCCTGATAGGGGATATAAAATGTATCTGTTCCACAGTGAGTAGAACTGATCAATTTCAGTTCATAAAGAATATGTTAATTTTTCCATTTTAAATATCTCTGTAATAACTCCATACCAATCATCAATTGTTGGAGGAACTTGTTTTAGGCATTTTCTAGTAATTGTCTTCTTACTGGCTGCAGAAATTTTATATCCCCTCTTCTGTCCAGGTCTGAAACATCGCCCATATGCATATTCATAAAATCATTTGAAATTTGTACTTTGAAAACTTCTTTTACAGTTTTGTTTATTTCTGACCAATAATGATTCAATAGAGAGCATTCCCAAAAAATATGGAAATGATTTGCCTCCATAGATCCATATTTCCTCCAACATTCGGCATTTTTAGTTCTGTATTTACCTTGGTGAGGTGACTGAAAAAAATCTTATTACATTTTTCCAACAGTGCTCTCTCCAGACCAGTGAGTTCGTGGAGGTCCACTAGCAAATACAATTTTATCCCAGTTCTCATTTGTGATGTTTATCCCTGGTTTGTGTTCCCACTTTGTCTTGATATGAAAGGTATTATCATTTCTTACATCTAACAACACATTATATAGCTTGGAAATTGCCTTTTTTTTATTGACATGGTGTGTGCTGTTTTTAAAAGTTTAAGGAAATCTGTCTCTAATGGGCATAAGGTTGAACCTTTGCAGTGTTTGTTGATATACACTCAACAAAAATATAAATGCAACACTTTTGGTTTTGCTCCCATTTTGTATGAGATGAACTCAAAGATCTAAAACTTTTTCCACATACACAATATCACCATTTCCCTCAAATATTGTTCATAAACCAGTCTAAATCTGTGATAGTGAGCACTTCTCCTTTGCTGAGATAATCCATCCCACCTCACAGGTGTGCCATATCAAGATGCTGATTAGACACCATGATTAGTGCACAGGTGTGCCTTAGACTGCCCACAATAAAAGGCCACTCTGAAAGGTGCAGTTTTATCACACAGCACAATGCCACAGATGTCGCAAGATTTGAGGGAGCGTGCAATTGGCATGCTGACAGCAGGAATGTCAACCAGAGATGTTGCTCATGTATTGAATGTTCATTTCTCTACCATAAGCCGTCTCCAAAGGCGTTTCAGAGAATTTGGCAGTACATCCAACCAGCCTCACAACCGCAGACCACGTGTAACCACACCAGCCCAGGACCTCCACATCCAGCATGTTCACCTCCAAGATTGTCTGAGACCAGCCACTCGGACAGCTGCTGAAACAATCGGTTTGCATAACCAAAGAATTTCTGCACAAACTGTCAGAAACCGTCTCAGGGATGCTCATCTGCATGCTCGTCGTCCTCATCGGGGTCTCGACCTGACTCCAGTTCGTCGTCGTAACCGACTTGAGTGGGCAAATGCTCACATTCGCTGGCGTTTGGCACGTTGGAGAGGTGTTCTCTTCACGGATGATGCGAAGGAGATGTGTTGCACTCCATGAAGCAAATGGTGGTCACACCAGATACTGACTGGTATCCCCCCCCCCAATAAAACAAAACTGCACCTTTCAGAGTGGCCTTTTATTGTGGACAGCCTAAGGCACACCTGTGCACTAATCATGGTGTCTAATCAGCATCTTGATATGGCACACCTGTGAGGTGGGATGGATTATCTCAGCAAAGGAGAAGTGCTCACTATCACAGATTTAGACTGGTTTGTGAACAATATTTGAGGGAAATGGTGATATTGTGTATGTGGAAAAAGTTTTAGATCTTTGAGTTCATCTCATACAAAATGGGAGCAAAACCAAAAGTGTTGTGTTTATATTTTTCTTGAGTGTAATAATGTATCTGGAAGAACCTGAAGAAGTCTATTTCCAATCAAATTTGGTTTTCAGAGATTGGAAGCTGTGTAGTATCCCTTTGTCTGTGAAAGAAAAATATGTTGTTAACTCCAAGTCAGAAATCTTATTATCTTATTTTTATTTGGTTGAAAATCTGTGTCACAGACACACCATCTTAGGTTTTTTTTAACGTTTCCAAACTCACAGATTTTAACTGCCTTATACCAAATTTTCAATGTTTGGCAAATCCATAAATTTTGATTTCCTAATTGGTCGGATAATCTTCTATCTGTGATTACAGCTACTAAAGGAATTTTAGGTGACAGACCAAATTCTATTGTTTTCCATTTGGCTTGAAATCCTGAGTTACACCAGTGTAGTAGCAGAATAATTTGTGGAGAGTAATAATAGTATTGCAGACAGGGGAGCGTTGTGCCAACTTTTTATTTCCTTAATTGTAAAACAGTATATCTGATTCTTGGTTTCCTTCCCTGCCATATTTGATGGGGAACCCATTTATCCCATTCCTTGAATTGGTCATCACTCACTTCAATAGGCAATGTTCTGAACAAGTGTAACAATTGTCGGACTATATTCATTTTCACTGCAATAATCCTTGACTTTAAATTTAGAAAGGGGACAAGATTCCATCTGTGCATATCTGATTTTATTGCTTGTGATAATGGATTGTACTTCGCTTGAGACAATTTGGAAATGTCTTTGGTGAGAATTATTCCTAAATATTTTAAAGAGGCTGCCTCCCAGTCAAGATTGCATTTATTCTTAAAAAGATTTGAGACCTTAATTTACGGCCAAAACCTGAGTATTAGTTATGTTTAACTTGTAACCAGACAACCAGAAATGAGGAGACTTTATAGAACAGTGGTTGCAGTCCCCGAACATTTCATAGGATGTTTTTATTCAACCCTTTAAATTAAACCTGGGAGTCTGCACTTCAATTGCATCGCACTTGTTTCATTTAAATTCCAATGTGGTAACATGCAGAGCCTAAATCATGAGACGTGCAGCAGCCGGCTGAGCTCAGCTCAGAGGTATGGCGAGAAATTCATGCCAAAATGTCTGAAAGGGGCTAACTTTGCATTGCAAATGGTTTGCTCCCCTTCTCTACTGTTGAAAATAAGGATTTTATGAACATATTTCAACTGGCTTAACCATCCTTCACAATGCCACCCCAAAGAGCTCTCAGCCAGAACCTTATCCCAAAATGCTCATATTGGGCCTCATGTATCAATGTTGCGCACTTGTGGCGTACATTTACGGTGTAAACTTGAAATACACCAAAGTCGCCGTGACATGTACAACCCCTGGCAATAATTATGGAATCACCGGCCTCGGAGGATGATCATTTAGTTGTTTAATTTTGTAGAAAAAAAGCAGATCACAGACATGACACAAAACTAAAGTCATTTCAAATGGCAACTTTCTGGCTTTAAGAAACACTATAAGAAATCAGGAAAAAAAATTGTGGCAGTCAGTAACGGTTATTTTTTTAGACCAAGCAGAGGGAAAAAAAAATATAGACTCACTCAATTCTGAGGAATAAATTATGGAATCACCCTGTAAATTTTCATCCCCAAAACTAACACCTGCATCAAATCAGATCTGCTCCTTAGTCTGCATCTAAAAAGGAGTGATCACACCTTGGAGAGCTGTTGCACCAAGTGGACTGACATGAATCATGGCTCCAACACGAGAGATGTCAGTTGAAACAAAGGAGAGGATTATCAAACTCTTAAAAGAGGGTAAATCATCACGCAATGTTGCAAAAGATGTTGATTGTTCACAGTCAGCTGTGTCTAAACTCTGGACCAAATACAAACAACATGGGAAGGTTGTTAAAGGCAAACATACTGGTAGACCAAGGAAGACATCAAAGTGTCAAGACAGAAAACTTAAAGCAAGATGTCTCAAAAATCGAAAATGTACAACAAAACAAATGAGGAACGAATGGGAGGAACCTGGAGTCAACGTCTGTGACCGAACTGTAAGAAACCACCTAAAGGAAATGGGATTTACATACAGAAAAGCTAAACGAAAGCCATCATTAACACCTAAACAGGAAAAAAACAAGGTTACAATGGGCTAAGGAAAAGCAATCGTGGACTGTGGATGACTGGATGAAAGTCATATTCAGTGATGAATCTCGAATCTGCATTGGGCAAGGTGATGACGCTGGAACTTTTGTTTGGTGCCATTCCAATGAGATTTATAAAGATGTCTGCCTGAAGAGAACATGTAAATTTCCACAGTCATTGATGATATGGGGCTGCATGTTAGGTAAAGGCACTGGGGAGATGGCTGTCATTACATCATCAATAAATGCACAAGTTTACGTTGATATTTTGGACACTTTTCTTATCCCATCAATTGAAAGGATGTTTGGGGATGATGAAATCATTTTTCAAGATGATAATGCATCTTGCCATAAAGCAAAAACTGTGAAAACATTCCTTGCAAAAAGACACATAGGGTCAATGTCATGGCCTACAAATAGTCCGGATCTTAATCCAATTGAAAATCTTTGGTGGAAGTTGAAGAAAATGGTCCATGACAAGGCTCCAACCTGCAAAGCTGATCTGGCAACAGCAATCAGAGGAAGTTGGAGCCAGATTGATGAAGAGTACTGTTTGTCACTCATTGAGTCTATGCCTCAGAGACTGCAAGCTGTTATAAAAGCCAGAGGTGGTGCAACAAAATACTAGTGATGTGTTGGAGCGTTCTTTTGCTTTTCATGATTCCATAATTTTTTCCTCAGAATTGAGTGATTCCATATTTCTTTCCCTCTGCTTGGTCTAATAAAGTAACCGTTACTGACTGCCACAATTATTTTTCGTGATTTCTTATAGTGTTTCTTAAAGCCAGAAAGTTGCCATTTGAAATGACTTTAGTTTTGTGTCATGTCTGTGATCTGCTTTTTTTCTACAAAATTAAACAACTGAATGAACATCCTCCGAGGCCGGTGATTCCATAATTTTTGCCAGGGGTTGTATCAAGCAGTGCGCACCTGCCCATTTCTGGCGTACGCCTGATGTGATCTTGATAAATGCGGCGGGTGGAAACAATCGTAATTATAATAAACACGCCCATAAATATTCAGACGCCGCTTCAGACACACCCTCATTTTACGACATGGAAGCCGGGAAGACGGCAATGAAAAAGAACTCCACCAATCACGACGCGTGCCAATAGAGCGTCAAAAGCGGCTGTCGTATCAATTGTTTTGTAGTATATAATCAATAAAGTGTTACAGTGGTCCCTCATTAATCGCTGGAGTTACGTTCTAAAAAAATAGCCCGTACTACGCGAAACCGCGACGTAGTCAGCGTTATTTTTTACAATTATTATAGACGTTTCAAAGCTGTAAAACCCCTCACTACACAGTTTATACACTTTCTCAATCAGGCATGAACATTTTCTCACTTTTCTCTCGTGTGTAAACACTCTCAAAGTTCAAACCTTAGTAGGAAAATAATACCAAACTGTTTTCAGGCCCAAACATTTGTTTGAGAAAAAAAAATAGAACATTTTCCTATAAATAATTATGATGGCATTTAGAACTAACAAATTAATTTTAACGATCAACGAACGAGGTCGGACACATAAGAAATTATTAATAGTGACTGACCAGTATTTCACAGATCGCGCCTCTTCGTCCTGACGCCGCACCTTTTTCCACTCACATCTGGCTGCAGGTGTCTGTGTCCGTGTGACAAACACAGTTAAGAGTAGTTGTTGCCGCTCTTTTCTCTTCTGGGCAACAAGATTCTTATAAACAGATACGCAGAACACAGAACACTGTAAAAAAAAAAAAAAAGAAAAAAAAAAGGCATGCAAAATTGGACTAAATACTCCGCGAGACTCCGAGGCCACGACAGGTGAATGGCGTTATAGCGAGGGACCACTGTATTCTCTTTTCACGTCAGTATTTCTTGACATGTGGATATTTGCTGCACTGAATTAATAAGACACGCCTAATCTGTCAGATTTCTTTATTTTTTAAATGTATTTCTGTATTTATTTTATTGTGACAACCGAGTAGAGACGACAAAACCTGGTTGCAGCACGGGCGAATTAAGGGAATGACAAAACTACAGTTGTTATTATCAATTTCATAGTCTAAAACGATCACACCACATGAAGTTAAGCTCAGCGCTGCTCTGGCTCCAGGCTCGAAGTCTGGAGAAAAAGGCGAGCAGCGCCACGGATCGTGCTCCATAACAATCCCGCAAAGGCGGGATTTGTATTGATTATTATGTAGTATAATCAGATAAGTGTTATTTATGTAACATATGCATTGATTTGTATAATGGCACTGTTTATCATGTTGATCATCTTCATTTTTATGTGGATTCCAGCGCTGGTTCATTTTGGTGTATAATTTACGCCACCTCTCGACCTGGTGTGTATTTTCAGCGCAGCGTACGCCAACGACCACATTGATAAATGCCAAGTAGCGCAGCCATTTTGGCGTACACCCCATATACGCTCAAATATCGCCATACGCAATGTTGATACATCAGGCCCATTGTGTAGAAGCACATCTGGCTAGTCTGATGGGAAAAGCTCACCACATTTCTTGACGATAGACCTATAGTCAAATCAATCAATGATGTCATTTTATGGGATGACTGGCCAATTTAATGTTGATTTTGATTTGCAGAGCATTGTGCTGAGCTGTCAGCATTTTAAGGGCAGGCACACAGTTGAGAATATTTGCCAAGTTTATGGGGGTGTTCTTGAGAATTTAAAATTTCAGAACAAGGCCTCTTTCATTGTAAATGACAATGCTCCAAATATGACAAAAGACATTCACACTTTTTCCACCAATTAATGTTGACAGTGAAGAGGACGAGGAGGATGACACCTCTGATCTAGAAGTGGTCAATGTAGAGGAGAAAATTGCATACTTTCCCTTGGAAAGAACATCCTGCTTTGCCCATAGTCTACAATTAGTGGTCCATGATTATGGTTGGGTATTGAGAACCGGTTCCTTTCGGGTATCGTTAAGAAATGAATCGATCCACCGACATCAATAACCTTTTTGCTTAACAATTCTCTTATCGGTCCTTCAGAGTGGCCGTTGTTTTGGGGGGTGTTTGTCAGGGAAATTATAATTTCTCTACATTGTTTACAGACCCTGCAGCGGGTCTGTAATCAACTTTTCTGCAGCGCAGCTTTGCTTTGAACCTTGAACCAATCAAAGCAGTGATTCACAGATTGAAGCAGTGCTTCACAGATTGAAACAGTGCTTCCATCTACTGCTTCGTTGATTCATTGTTTTATTTCTCTTTATCTTCAAGTCGAAGTTTTATTTGCCATTTGTAGAGCACAACAAAATTGTACACATACATAGGAATTGTATTGTCACCCTTAGAGTCAAAAGAACATCTTAAAAATAAAATCTTAAAACATCTTAAAAAAATAAAACAACAATGCTTGTTTCCAGTATCTTAATTTTCCCCCGCTAAAACCCTAAAGAGCATATGTCTGTGAGTAATATTTACCTTTATGTTAAACCGACCTGTTATGGTCTTCTGAAACAGTTGATAGATGTATTTCATAACTTAAAAATGGGACCGATGCTAAGGCGTTAGCATATCTATGGCGTTTTGAATGTTAAAGTTTGCATTAAGCTGTTCGCATTTCACCACGTTTGTTTGCATTTGTTTTCTGTATAATAATTAATGGCTCGGCGTTCGTTATCGTAAAAGAGTCAAATTGCAAATTTTTTAAAATGTATTTTTATTCATATATTATTAATAATAATAGCAACAGAAACAATAAGAGTAATAATAACTCATAATAACTAATAATGCGACAATACAATTTTGGAGAAAGAGAGAAAAAGAACCTGATGAAACAAAACACAACAGAAAAGATAAAACCAACTAACAATGAAAATAAATAATTACATATATAAATAAATAACTGTTTCCTGTGAACACCTAGTGACTCTTACACCTCCACTTCATCCCTGTTTTATTTAAGTTTAATGACAGTTTCTTTCGGACAAACCATATTTTCAATTTGTTAATTACTTCAGTGATTTCCTCCAGAACTATTTGCCAAGCTAGAAAACTGCTGCATCCTTGTAAGAACAGAATACTACTGGAATGAATTTGAATGAGGAATGTTGTTTTTTTGTTTTTTTCCTCACTAAAATAGATGCTGCACTCACTGCAGTTTATTGTCTGGAATAGTCCCAGATTGCATTTCAGAGCTTCTAGAATTCAAACATTTTCGTACGGGTGGTGTTGGGGGGTAATTTTGGGTTACAGCTTTTTTTGTTTTTCACTAATTTCATCCCTGAATATGTCAATTATGAGTCACTTTTGTGTGGATTAAAATCACTAACTGTGACTCCTGTCTTGTTGGGAGAAAGAAACGAGAACCGTTCGGTTCACACAGCTCCAAACGCTGCGCGGCCCTCTGCCGAGTCAAGTTAGAAGGATAGTCTGCAGTCGGAATTAATAAATTCAAACCAAAACGCCGTTTAAATCAAATGACACCTCTTTCCAAGCATTGTAATACAAACTGCAATCGATCAAAACGTTTTTTTCCTCTCAAAACGAGACGTCCTGCCCTGACATGCAGCAGCCGGCTGAGCTCAGCTCAGAGGTATGGAGAGACATTCATGCCAAAATGTCTGAAAGGAAATGCGTTTGACAAATCTACAGATTTTATTTATTTTTATTTATGTCCAGAAATCAAGGATCCATTGACCAATTTAAAATGTTGTTGACATAGAAAACCTGTAAAGCCTACATTTACGACACAGAAAATTCATAAGAGGTATCGATAAGGGAAATAATAAGGAATCAGATCGATAAGCGGAATTGATAATGCCATCGTTATTGATAAAATCTTATCAGTATCCATCCCTATCCATGATGCTGTAGAAAATGCCGGCTCAATAAAAACCCTCTTAGCTAAAGTTCAGAAACTTGTATCTTATTGCCATAAATCCACGCAGACTACTGATGTCCTGGAGGGAATGCATAAACTTCAGCCTGCTAATGTCACCCACTGGAAAGATGTTGAGGTCTGTCTTTTTGTTCCCAGTGATGTTTTTGCTGAACTCAACTGCCCTATCCAGCTGGCTGCATATGAATTCAAAACCTTTAGAACCTTTTGAGGAAGCTACAAACTGCTGTCAGGCAGAGCTTTGTGATCCCGTGTATCAGAGGCTTAGGACATTCAATTAAAGATGTGAGGGTGAGTGAGAACAAAAAGCTTGTGTCCACTTTGCAAACTTCACTTGATAAATGTCTTCAAAAATTTGAGGACATGGAGTGCTTCCAGTTAGCTGCCATGCTTGACCCCAGATTCAAACTGGTTTGGTGTATTGGTGAAGAGCACATTCTAATTAAAAATCTCCTCTCTGCAAAAATCAAATCCACCTCCCCAAAAGTCAATGCCACCTCTGACATCACTACCCAAAAAAGGAAATGCCTCATGCTTTTTCCTACATGGAAAGCCAATCAGCTGCTGTTCCACTTGACACAGCCTTGCATGTACTCCCTGTCTGCCTGAGTAAACCATGACTGACAGAGGATGCTGATCTCTTGGTGTTTTGGAAAGAAAACCAGAGCAGTTTTCCAAATCTAGTTGCACTTGCCTGCAAATATCTGGTCATATCTGTATCCTTTGCACCTGTTGCAAGGATCTTTAGTGTTGCAGGAAAGATATTCTGACCAGAAAGATGTCGTCTCAATGATAAAACCTTTGAGGAATTTATGACAATTAGATGCAACAGTGTTACCCTTTAAATTAAGAACTGTAATAAGTAATTATTGCATTTACCACAATTTTGTGTCATTTGTTAATTTTCAACTAAAAATAATATTGCACATTATTCAAAATGGAGGGAATCTGTTTAATTTTAGTGTTTGTAAAGTATTTTTTTGTATTTAAGCCAAAATCTTTGTTAAACATGATAAATTTTTCCTGTTACTTGGCTATAAGGAATTTCTCTGAATTGCAATGAATTTATTTCCACTTCCTGTAATTCTAATTCAAATTCCAGTTCAACATCTTGTGGTGTGGAGCCAATACAGTTCAAATTCCATTTCTTCAAATGAATCGAACGGAAATTCCAAATTTGGAATTTTGCACAAGCCTGGTCCCTATCACTGCATTTTGTACCTGTGTGTCGACCGTCATCTAGATGTTCTGCACATGTCTGATACATTTGCTTTTGTCAGAGCAATGAGTGGTAAAGCTCACTCAGTGTGTGCCTCACAGAGCCATACATCTATCTGATGGAGCCGTGCAAGCTTTACTCTATCACCCCCCCCATCATGCACATCTATTGTGTACAGAATGCACATTGTTGCTGCCCACTCTGGTCAGTTTTCACTCCACTCCATTGCAAGTGCTCTTCACTTGCTCCAAAACAGCATCTGCACTGTATTATAATTTTTACTTAAACTGTAGTCTGGTTTCAAGATAACTGAGCAGCCAAATGCGCATTCAAGCAAAACGGTTGATTTCAAGATGCATTAATGAAATAAGAAACAAATTAAAGTAAAAGCTGTGTATTACACCCTATCTGCACAAATCACATCCACTTCACATTTTGTGCATCATGATGTGTTACAACAGCAAAAATATTTTTAAACATGTTTAAGACTTTCCAGATTTCTCAGTGTTTTACAACACTACTTTTACAACATATTACACCTGCTTTCAGGCCCCGATTGGATAGGCACCCCGCCCCCCTTTTTTTTCACCACGTTCACAATTGGATATCAGCAATAGGAGGCCAGCTGAAGTGAGAATCAGGACTTTGAATATTATAATTGCCAGTATGACTGATAAAACGAGCGAGTTGGATGACATGATGGAGAAGAGGAAGGTATACTGTGCGTACAAGAGACCAAGTGGAAGGGGATTAAGCCATAAGCAGTATTGTAACCTTTTTGTTCACACACAGTCAAAATGAAACCCCAAAATACAGGCAACAAAACACAGGAGGTAGGTGCAAATGGCAAAGTGATTTATTTAGCCACAAAAATCCCAAAGTGACAACCAGTCCAAACAGTAACAAAAGCAGTGTTGAGGGAACAGAGTTAAAACACAGAATATACTGGAGGGAAAAAATAAACGACTGGAGTAACACAATACACGAGAAGCAACTGGCAATCACAGAATACTCACAAAGCAGGAACCACAGTGAATCTACAAGCAACAGAAACATGGACAGGTGAGGTCTTAAATACCAAAACAAACTAACTAGTAACAGGTGCATCAACTGAGGGAAAGATAGAACAACAAATGTACATGAAAACTAGATGAACATAAAACCGGGTTTACACTGTGCAAGTTTTGGCCCTTTTTGAGCTGATTTTTCACTTGTGTGAGAATTTTTTTGGCTCGCGCCGAGTTTCAGCTTAATCATACGTCCTGCATTGTGTAGTATACATGGAGTAACGAGCTGGTTTTAAGCTCTCACGACCACCTCCCCATTGGCAATCGTATGGTCAGATGAAAATCAAACCTGTTTGATATTCTGGTTGGCCCTCGTGAGGGTATCACGCTGTTGAAGCAGCGCTACGAGCATCTATGGGCCAATTTACCCCAACCTCTTGCACTGCGCATGTGCAAACACTGATGCGGAGAGAGCATAGCTGCTCTTTGGGAGAGCAGCTTCTGTTTTTTTTCCCCTTATTCTTCAACTCATGTAAAGTCCTGTATTGTTCTTTTTTTGTTGTTAAAAATTTGATGTCTCCCATCAAGATTTTTTGTTTAAAAAAAAAAAGAAATGTAAATACAGTTTGAAAGAAAAAAAAAGCTTCTGTTGACGTTTTGCTTCCGGAAACAAGAGTCTGACGTGTGGTTTTTGAACGTACAATGTGAGTAGTCAGAACGCATCACAGCATCGGGCCATATAGTGTGAGAACATAAATCGTGCGCTCTGAACTTTTACACCCTGCAGTTTTGTCATACAGTTTGAGCTAGAGCTGAGTACAATGATTGAAAATATCGTACAGTGTCTGCCCAGCTTTAGGTGAATGAAAACTAAAAAACTCAAACTGAACGTGAGTTGTTGTTGTCCATTCGGCTGCCCCCGTATGGTTTGGGGTCGCCACAGCGGATACAGCCAGATCCACACTGGTATTTGGCACAAGTTTTATGCCGGATGCCCTTCCTGACGCAACTCCAGTTTTACCTGGAGAAACACACACAGCCGCTGGTGTTCTGAAGAGATCTTCCATCCAAGTACTAACCAGATCCTGCACTGCTTAGCTTCTGAGATCTGACTGGATCAGGCTGACACAGAGCTACCCACTGCAAAACTGAACTCAAGAATATAGAGAAAATAAGGCATAATGAAAATGCAATAATAACAAAATACAACAGAGGACAACGAAGGAACTAACAGACCAGGAGTACAAGGACAAGGGTGACTTGGGATACTGGAACGTACAGACTGACAGACACCTGGAGCACACACACACAGATGGCAGACCGATGAATCATCAGGACGGACGGGGGACAGGACACCAACTACAGGACACTGACATAAACCCAATACATACATACACCCAACAATTAAACAGTTGTATCATCATGTGAATGGGAGGAGAAATGGTGTTGGTTTTGTAAGGAAGAAGAAAATGACTTGTACTGATTGGTTAGACAAAGGGGCCAAGCTGAAAAGCATGTCCAGTTAGGTTTGGGTGGATGCAGATGGTAGTGTGCTGACAAGCGAATAGTATACAAACAATGAATGTTTATGAGTTCAATTGTACAAATATTTCATGAGGTGAAAACTGGAACATACCATTCAACGAGGCGAAGCTGAGGTGAATGGTATATTCAGCTTTCACTGAATTAAATATTCCTTCCGTTGGAAGAGTGAAAAAAACATTCATTATTTGTTTTATATAAAAGCTAAAATAGATCCTTGTCATGTGATATTTTATTAATTTATAAACAACAGAAAAGGGACTTACATTTTGGTGTTCCTTTGGTGCTTAACAGTCCAACGCAAACTTTAAATAGGAGTCGAAAATTGCCACGATGTAGTCTGTGATGCTGTACACTGACTTTGTGTACTTCCAAAAGAAAAAAAAGACTGTGTAGTTCCTCAGTCCAGCAAAAAAGCACATCATCTTTTCAGCTTTTCATCCTAACAGCTCTTCATGCCTCCAGACAGCTTACAGCGGAGTGTGTGTGTGTGTGTGTGTGTGTGTGTGTGTGTGTGTGTGTGTGTGTGTGTGTGTGTGTGTGTGTGTGTGAAAAATTAGCACCATCAATAGCTCCTTCAAACCATTGTGCATCAGAAAAACAAACTCTGCTATGTTTAGCTAAATGCCGCCCCTGGTAGTGTGAGTGTGCGCAGTGGTCGAGCGTGCAACAGCAAATTTCAAATAGCACCAAAACTAAAAAAGAACTATTGCACAGTCATTGAAACACAATGGCAAATAGTATGAATAATCCATGTCACATGACACACAACTCACCAATCAAATGACAAGGATCCACTCAGCCATTATATAATGTTGAGTTGCTGAGAAGGTATTTTGGAAAGCCAATGTTAAAAATGAGAGAGAGAGAGAGAGAGAGAGACAGAGAGAGAGAGAGAGAAAAGGCTGGATGAGGTGGAGAGAGAATAATGTGAAGGATTAGTAAGGATGAAGTAAGGACAGCTCTGAATAAGATGGAAAATAGAAAGGCAGTTGGTCCAGATGGTATTCCATTGAAGGAGTGGAAATCTTTAGGAGAGATGGCCATGGAGTTTTTAACCAGATTGTTTAATAAAATCTTGGAGAGGGAGAAGATGCCTGACGAGTGGAGAAGAAGTGTACTGGTTCAGATTTTTAAGAACAAGGGTGTTGTATAGAGCTGCCATAACTATAGAGGCATTAAGTTCTTCTGCCACATCATGAAGTTATGAAAAAGAGTAGTGGCACTTGGCGTAGAGAACAGGTGAAGATCTGTGAGCAGCAATACGTATGATTTCAGCCTGAGAAAGAGGACTACAGATGCAATATTTGCTCTGTAGTCTACTTTCATCATCTCTCCAAATTTCACAATTCTTTGCGAACCTCTTATCTGTGTCTCGGTTGGCTATGATGACTCTTGGTGACTCTTCCCTATTAGGTTTGTTGAAGACATTATATTAATAAGAGTTGGATTTTTCCAGAAAATGGAATGTGTAAAGAAGAGACACAAACCTTACATATTTACTTGGAAACTACTTGAGTACCTTGCCACGTAAAGGCACACAAACACCCGTGTAGTTGGATTTCAGTTTAGTTTGGGCATCTCATTTCATCCACTTGCTCTGTGCTGGGGCCGTTTGAAGCAAAGGAAGCTCTCGTGTTTGATGGAGACTTACCTTTGTGCTCATCTCCCCTCAGCTTCTACACAAAACTCGTATTCTTTGATGTGTCTCCCTCTGCTTTCTGCCTCCTGTCATCCACCGTTTCTTTATTCATGCCTTCTTTCCGTCTTCGTTCCAAGGGAAAGCATTCTGTCCAGATGGAGGTGGTATTAAATGCATAAAAATATCACTGCGTCACCCACAGTGCCAAGTAGAAAAACTGAAGTTTAACAGCGGCAACACTTCCCCTTTTAAAGTAGCAGAATGTTTCACAGACAGGTTTTACAGGCTAATATGTCGTTAGTGTTCAGGAAAAGCCACAATTAGTTGAGAAATGCGTCATGTAGCTGTTTGAAGTGGAATTGAAAACTCATTACAGTTTAAAGTTAATTGTATAAAAGGTCTGAAACAAATCATTCTAGTATATTCAGTTAAAGAATTGAGGTAATCAACACCCATGTGAGTACTTAAGCAGTTTTTGTGTATTTTTGCAAGAGTGGAATAGAAATATCTTTCATAAAAATGTGTAATGCTCTCAGTGTTCTTCTGACATTACAATAAAAAAAATCAACATCTATTTTTTGTTATAATTGAGTGAAAGGCTCTTGAAACCCTACTTACAATGAAGCAGTGGAACCCACAGATCTCTTTAGTTTCTTGCCGGGACACTCAGAGCAGACACTCTTTTAACTACAACCCCAATTCCAGTGAAGTTGGAACGTTGTGTAAAATGTAAATAAAAACAGAATACAGTGATTTGCAAATCCTCTTCAACCTATATTCAATTGAATACACCACAAAGACAAGATATTTAATGTTCAAACTGATAGACTTTTTTGTTTGGAGCAAGTGTTTTGTTTGCTTTCTTTTTTGGATGGAGCAGGTTCGTTTCCCTCTGTCTGTCAGTCATTGGGATGTTTCTGTTTTGATAATAAGTACATCACACACTGAAAAATGCAGATGATTGCAGAGTGAGACGTTTTCCGGGAATGCACCTGCTAACTTTCAGTGTGAGATGAATAAAATACATCAGTGATCACTAATTATTAGCATATGTGTGCAGAGAGACTTACAATCATGAGTACTTTAATGTTGTCTTGCTAACTGGGATGTTAAAAACCGTGCGATGTGTCCTTTAAGTGTAGCTTATATCTGTCATGGGTCAAATGTTTTCAGTCTGAGTCATTTGCATGGCTGTCCTGAATTGTCATTTTCTGTTACAGTATATTAGTGTTTTCAACAGTTACATTCTTCACTGGATTGTTTTTCCTTGTGTTTCCATTGCTTTATGCCATGTTTCATGTTACTGCTTTCCTGATACAGACCTTTGGTGTTGTCCTGCATTTGTAATTTCTCATCTACCCTTTTGGACTGACTCATCGGTAAGACTGATTGCCTTTTGTGGATAATCCTCTACCTGCTCCCTCTGAAAGACTGTTACCTGTTTGGACTGATATCCTATGTTTTGACCTTGGACTGGTTCCTGTTTTTGAAAAATAAAGAACCCAGGACTTAAATCATCCGGTCTGCTCTCTGCACTTGGGTCACACTTTGTACTCACCATATTGGGCCCAAATGGACCAAACGTGGCATAGGGGGTGAACAGTCACCAAAGCAGCAGTGACCTGATTTGCTTATTCACATGTTCACGGCATCAGTAAATGTAAAATAATGTTTTGTTTCAGATTTTGGCAGGGTCTTCAGTCTTTATGAGTGAAACCTGAAGCTAAGACAGCCAGACCTATTTAATGTATAGACAGTTAATCTGACAGGACACTCCCAGGGCACATGAAATATGGGTTGTCTGACACAAAAACACAAATCCTGCTATGCTGTATGTGGTTTAACACATCAGTGAATGTAAATATCAGAAAATAAAAGCTGAGATTATAAACTGTTTTCTTATGTTCAGCTTTTAAACTGAAACTTAAATGTGTTCAGTGTATAGCAAAATAAATAAATGTATAAATTTGCATTATCATTGCAATACTTTTGGAGGAGATTGTGTTTTTTGGTGTAGATTAGAATAAAATGTGAATCTAAAATTTTTAGTTTTTATCCCCCACTGGCCGAAGGCCCACAGGATGGGGGATTATGTTGTGATAATTTCCATCTGTCCATTTGACCATCTGTCTCAAATTGGATATAAGCGTTCTGAAATCAACTCCTCTCACACTTTTAAGATGAAATTCATGAAACTTGGTACAAGTCTTTGTTATAGGTTGGTAATACATATATTGTCATATCGTTTGAGTTGGGCCCATTTTACTAGAGTGATGGCTCTTGATTAACAAATCTGTACTCTGTCAGTTTCATGACTTGGTGTCTGCATTCTGAAATCAATGATCGCATACCATGTAATGTTATCATAATGTAGCAAGCACTTGTTCCAAAGCAGCATTTACCAGTCGGGATATTGTGCTCTCACAGCACTCTTGTTACCAAATATTCTCCACATACTGTCAGGCAGAGGTGGGACGAAGTCACCATCCGTCACTCTCAAGTCATGAATCAGCAGGTCGTAATGATCAATTGTTTGCAAGCTGACTTGTGACTTGACTTGGGACTTGCTAATTCATGACTTGAGTGACTTGACAGTGACTTTGTACCACCTCTGCTATCAGGTTTAATAATTGAATCCACATGACCATTATCACTTGCAATTGATTTTCTATTAATAAAAAACGTACAGTATCACTTGTTTTCATATATTCGTTGCATCCACTCTCCTATCTGTTGTCTCTTCACAATCTCTGTTTTCCTGCCTCTCCATATTTTTTCAAAACTTTACTTCTCCTTCACATCTCCCCATCCTCTGGTTAATCTCCAGTGCACTGACACCACTAAAGCCAAAAGGAAAAATCTGTTCTTGTTGTAGATTAAGAAAAGGGGAAAGATTGTTTGTCGCTCGGGGCCATTAGTGTGTTATATCATTCCCTGTACTGGAAGCCTTGTTATTACCTGGGGATGTTTGGTGATTGGCCATTTTAAACTCCAGACCTCAGGAATTGAAACTCGTCCAAAACAAACATCAATGATTGTTTTCCATTTCTCTACGGTATTTTATGTCAACTCTGGCATTGTGGGGTCATTTTAATCCTGTCTAGATTGACATATAGTGTTTCACCCAATTTTCAACTTGCACACCTAGCATCTGTATAACCATTGCTGGGGTAGGCAGTTCAAATTATATGATTGATGATTCCTGTGGGGAAATTAGATTGCTGCAACAGAAAAAGTAACAGGATTCAGCAGGGGAAGAGAGCAAACCGAGTATTACCACAAAAGTCAGATATAAAATTTGCAATGAAATTTAAAATTGGTGTACTTAACCACAGCTTGATGGCAAGAAAAATGAATAAGTGCACCTGACATCAAATTAGTTTATTTGATAGATTATCACAGTGCCCTTTAAAACATTTACCAGTAGAATAAGTGATATTTCTGTATGCGTCCAAGGTGTCACATATCCTTTAAGAGTTATGCTAAAGGCTCACAAAGAGGCCTTATAACTTCATCTTACTGCATTACCTATACTTTATTGATATGCATGCAAAGCAGCATGTAGACCAACAACTGCTCCCCTTAAATTCCTGTTACTCCTTTTTTTTCCAGGTACCTTAGTAGAGACGATGTAGCTCAAGCTTCCTTGAGCAAGGCCCAACAGGAGGGAGGGTATGTCCGAGTCATCACAAAGGAAAAATTCTTCAGCAAAAGGTCGGCTTCTCTGATGACATCACCTGTCCCAGAGAGGTAGGCTATAGACCGATACTGAACGGGTGGATTTAGATTTTTAAGCAGGGAAGGGATATGGTAAAGTTTCCTTCCTCAAAATTTTGAAAATATAATATCAGTCCAGCACAAGTATCAAGCTTGGGTTTGGTAGTGTCCGCTGGTGCTGTGCATTGCTCATGCATCATCTCACAGAACCTCTTTTGGTTCTGAGTGGCAGCAACCTATGTGAATCATCTTAAATCACTCAAAGCATTTCAGTGTCCAGGGCATGTCGAGAAAGACCTTGCACCAGAAATGTTTGCTTGTTGTCCTAGCTAACTGGTTAGGGTTCAGGCCGTGTCACTGTACTGTAATACCGGAAGCCACAGGTACAACTATGAAGGTATGATGACTTGGAATGTTTCACAAGTGAAATTTAAAGATTATCATCATCATGATCCATGCTGAGGACCTCCTACCTTTCTGGAGGGATTTGCAGTCTTTCAGATCTCTTTTGCTGGTGTACTTAAATCAGAGTAAGAGGTTACATACTCCTGTGGTGCCAGTGGCCAGCTGTCCATATGGGAGGTCCTTTGGCACCCTCCCATCCTCCATACATTGAGTATGTCTCAACCATCAAAGGCAGCATTGGCTCAACAGGGAATATATGTTGACAATTTGAAATTACTGTGTGGGATATGGCCTTAAATCAGCCACAGGGGGTGTGCAGCCAGGACATTCTGAGTGCTGGTCCTAAGTCCAGATAAATGAGAAGGGTAGGAGACAGGGCGTTAGCCTTAAAATTTGTCAAATCTCAGCCACATGGGGTGTGCAGCCAGTACACCCGGAGTGCCGGTCCCAAGCCTTGATAAGTGAGGAAAGGCATCCGGTGTAAAACAAGCCAAAATAAAGATGTAGAGTACAAATTGTATTTCCATACTGGATCGGTCGAGGCCCGGTTTAACAATGACTGCCACCAGTGCCGTTGCCCAGCAGGGCGCCTTTGGAAATTGAGCTGCTGCTGGGAGACGAACAAGAAGAGGAGGAGGAGAATGTGTCCACAGACAGTGGGAGAAGAGGTAAACTTGAAGGGTAGAAGTGAGAGTCGGGACTTTGAATGTTGGCAATATGACTAATAAATTATTGTGTGTGCAAGAGACCAAGTGGAAAGGAAGTAAGAGCACGACCATAGGCAGTGGGTTCAAGTTGTATCAATGTGAGGATAGAAATAGAAATGTGTTGGGGTCATTTTAAAGGAAGACTATGTTAAGAGTGTGTTGGAGGTTAAGTGAGTGTCTGACAGGGTGATGAGTGTGAAGTTGGAAATTGAAGGGGTGATGATGAATATCATCAGTGCATATGCCCCACAGGTAGGTTGTGAGATGAAGGAGAAAGAACATTTCTGGAGTGAGTTAAATGAGGTGGTGGAGAGTGTTCCCAAGCATGAAAGAGTGGTGACAGGAGCGGATTTTAATGGGCATGTTGGCGTAGGGAACAGAGGTGATGAGGAAGTAATGGGTAGACATGTATCAACGACAGGAATGTGGAAGGGCAGATGGCAGTTGATTTTGCAAAAAAGCATGGAAATGGCTGTGGTGAATACCTACTTTAAGAAAAAAAAAAACAGAAGAGCACAGGGTGACATATAAGAGTGGAGGAAGGTGCACCCAGGTGAACTACATTTTTTATAGGAGATGCAAGCTAAAAGAAATTGGAGTCTGTAAGGTGGTGGCAGGAGAGAGTGTAGCCAGACAGCATAGGATGGTGGTTTGTAGCATGACTTCAGAGGTGGTGGTGAAGAAGAAGAGGAGAGTGAGAGCTCAACAAAGGATCAGATGGTGGAAGCTGAAGGAGGAAAGCTGCTTTGTGAAATTCAGTGAGCAGGTGAGAAAGGTGCTTGGTTTTAATTAAACAGTCGGATTCCCCCGGTCCGCACCAGTTCTAAGTCAGCTGCTAGGCACCAGCGGAGGCGAATGGAGGAGAAGGCAGTTTTGGACAACTGGAAAAGTACTGCAGATGTGGTGAGGCAGACAGCTAGGAAGATACTGGGTGTAACATCTGGACAGCGGAAGGAAGACTGTGCTGAAACAAAGAGGTCCATGAAAGCATAAGGAGAAAGAGGATGGCAAAAAAGAATTGGGATAGTCAGAGAGATAAAGAAAGTAGACGGGAGTACAAGGAGATGTGGTGTAAGATAAAAAGAGAAGTGGCAAAAGCTAAGTGTCAGCACTCAGTCCTGCTTGACATCACTATTCATATGGAGAGAGTGCCAGCGATCTCCCTAAGGAGTTCCAAGCAGCCCTTCATGATGACAGCATGAAGGCCCTGATGAAGTCTATACAAATTATGTACATCTTCTGACTTGCTCTCTTCAGTTCAGGGGGAATCATGTCTCTTGCCAACCTCATAGGCCCAAAACTGGTTTGTGGTCTCAGGTACACAGCCTGCGAGGGGAGTACACCATTCACTCTCGTCTTGTCCATGCATGTTTCATTTCAGCTGCTGGTTGGATCCCTGGAAAGGTCAGTCCTGGTCTGATTTATTGCACCTCTGTATTTTAAGTACAGCATTTAAAATGATTTCACAAATAATAAGGATTTTCTTAAAATGTTGTGAAATTTTTGGTACACTTTGCCAGACAGCATCCGGGCTCTGAGGTCATCAGGTGAGATGTTGCTGATGGTCCCACTTGTTTTGAAGCTCATGGAGATCGATCACTTTGAGCAGTCACACCAAGACTCTGGAACGCTCTTCCTCTCTCTTTATGCTGCACAGACTCCATTGACTCTTTTAAAAAGCAGCTGACGATACTTTTATACGGACAAGCTGGACTTGTTTTTTTATTCTGTTTTCTATTTTTATCGTGTTTTATATGCAACCCCAATTCCAGTGAAGTTGGGACGTTGTGTAAAATGTAAATAAAAACAGAATACAATGATTTTCAAATCCTCTTCAACCTATATTCAGTTGAATACACCACAAAGACAAGATATTTAATGTTCAAACTGATGAACTTTATTGTTTTTGTGCAAATATTTGTTCATTTTGAAATGGATGCCTACAGCACATTTCAAAAAAGCTGTGTTACATCACCTTTCCTTCTAACAACACTCAATAAGTGTTTTGGAACTGAGGACACTAATTGTTGAAGCTTTGTAGGTGGAATTCTTTCCCATTCTTGCTTGATGTACGACTTCAATTGTTCAGCAGTCTTCGTTGTCATATTTTGCACTTCATAATGCACCACACATTGTCAGTGGGTGACTTGTCTGGACTGCAGGCAGGCCAGTCTAGTACCGGCACTCTTTTACTATGAAGCCACGCTGTTGTAACACGTGCAGAATGTGGCTTGGCATTGTCTTGCTGAAATAAGCAGGGACGTCCCTGAAAAAGATGTTGCTTGGATGGCAGCATGTGTTGCTCCAAAACCTGGATGTACGTTTCAGCATTGATGGTGCCATCACAAATGTGTAAGTTGTCCGTGCCATGGGCACTAACACACCCCCATACCATCACAGATCCTTGCTTTTGAACTTTCCGCTGGTAACAATCTGGATGGTCTTTTTCCTCTTTTGTCCAGAAGACATGACTTCCATGATTTCCAAAAACAATTTTAAACATGGACTCATCAGACCACAGCACGCTTTTCCACTTTACATCTGTCCATTTCAAATGAGCTCGGGTCCAGAGAAGGCAGCGGCGGTTCTGGATGTTGTTGATGTATGGCTTTCGCTTTGCATGGTAGAGTTTTAACTTGTACTTGTAGAAGTAGCGATGAATTGTGTTAACTGACAATGGTTTTCTGAAGTGTTCCTGAGCCCACGCGGTAAGATCCTTTCCACAATGATGTCGGTTTTTAATCCAATGGCGCCTGAGGGATCGAAGGTCACGGGCATACACTGTTGGTTTTCGTCCTTGCCGCTTATGTGTAGAAAATTCTCCAGATTCTCTGAATCTTCTGATTATATTATGGACTGTAGATGATGGAATCCCTAAATTCCTTGCAATTGAACATTGAGAAACATTGTTCTTAAACTGCTGGACTATTTTTTCACGCAGTTGTTCACAAAGTGGTGATCCTCACCTCATCTTTGCTTGTGAACGGCTGAGCCTTTTGGGGATGCTGATTTATACCCAATCGTGACACTAATCTGTTTCCAAACAGGTGTTCTTTAGCATTCATCAACTTTCCCAGTCTTTTGTTGCCCCGTCCCAACTTTTTTGAAATGTGTTGCAGGCATCCATTTCAAAATGAGCAAATATTTGCACAAAAACAAAGTTTATCAGTTTGAACATTAAATAGCTTGTCTTTGTGGTGTATTCAATTGAATATAGGTTGAAGAGGATTTGCAAATCATTGTATTCTGTTTTTATTTACATTTTACACAATGTCCAAACTTCGTTGGAATTGGGGTTGTAGCTTATGTATAATTTTTTTATTGTTTCTTGCAAAGCACTTTGTGAGTTTTATCTCTGATAAGTGCTATACGCGTATAAATAAATTTTACTTACTAAGTATGGCATCATATTTGTAATCACGAGTACTCGCAAGCTGCCAGCGACGACAGTGAAAGCTCGTGTGTTAACTATCGCATCATTTTTGAGGTGTGAGAGAAGCAGATTGATCATGTGTCCACCCTTGTCCTCTGATTCTCTGTTGTTGTTTTTTTGTGTATGTTTATATGAATATGGTATTTCTGAATGATTTATTTTTGAGTGATCATATGAGAAAACACAATACTTGTCAATTTTAGAACTAGTGCAGTTATTGAGAGGTGATACAATTTTGAAACATTTGATTTTTAAGTGATATATTACACAGGTGTGTATTCGTTTGTGGTGGATACTGTTAATTTCCATAGTTGTCATTTCAGTTTATAGTGATCTGAAGCAGTGAACTGATCCAGAATTAAGGGTCTATAACATCTGATTTTCCTTTGTGTTTCTTCCCCCTTATAATTGGGAAATTTGTCAAAAACCTGAGTTGAAATTGCTCCTAAAAAGGGTTCATAGCTTGCATCCAGTATTAGATGTAGTGTTTGAAAGAGGAGGCTTTATCATCTGTAGGTGGCATGTCGCACCACGTGGTTTCCTCTTTTGGAGCCGGTGCATTTTCATTTTCCTTCCCTCAGCTGTCTCCATGGAGATGTGAATGTGAGAGCAGCTCAAAAGAGAGTGTGTTCATACAGTAAATATAGACCATAATACAATCTACTGAGTGAAACACAGCAGCCAGCTCACCCCAAGAGGGCATGTCACCAAGGAAACCTGCACCAGACACACGCATGTGCACATGCAATTGACGTTGCATGCATGACAAAATGTCTCAAATCTAGGGTTTGGCACATGTACATCAGTTAAAATAATCAGTTCATTTAAAAGATTGCAAGACTTAAAATAATCTTGTTTTTGAAAATATTTTCATGGAATGCATTGAGTCCTTATTTATCTTGTGCCAGTAGTAGAGCAGCATTATGATCTAACATGATGTGAAATGTGCAGTTTCAGTTCTGTGTTGATTTCTGTTTGTCCCATGTCTCCAGTGCATTACCAGCATCTCTCACCATAGTCTTTATTACCTCAAGCAAGGCTTGCTTGTTTGTTTGTTTGCTGAATTTTGCATTAAGTCCTGAACCTTGTAAAAACTCAGTGGAAAAATTGTTTCTTCAATGAGGAAGAGTTACTCAAATTTCAGGCAAATTATTGCCGTAAAGTAAGGTGTTTTTTTTTTCCCAAGATTTTGCAAATTAATTCACATATCTTGATATCTCAAATTCTATACGCCTTGCAGGAGTGGTTTTGATTTAAACCCTGTGCATGTTAAAGGCGTGTTTGGCTGTAATTTAAGAAGGTAGCTACATACATCAAGGTGGCATTTTTGTGGCACTGACAAGCACTTATGTTGGAGTTTCATTCAAATGAACAGCAGCTGAATTTGTGCAAATTTGTAGGTGACTGTGTATGAAACATGTCAGAACTGGTCAAGTTTTCAGCAGGATTGAACAGAATGCAGGACACAACTCAGTTTCACAGAGAGAAGTGAACATTTACTTTAGTGTAAACATGGATATTCTTGTGTGGCACGTAAGGGAAAGCTCAACATACCTGAAGTACAACGATAGAAGAAACTAGATGGAGGAAAATCCAGACCAGTTCAGAAGTGACAGGAGACCAGGAACATCGATGATCACAAAGACTCCGGAGCACTGTGATGCACAGTAACACCAGAAGAAGAAAACGATCCAGCCAACACCAAGTAAAAACCAGGAACTAATGGAAACAAAATGGAAAAATGAATCCCAGGAGGAAAAACTGACAGCAGTGATATGATGGAGGGGAACAATGATGGAACATGGTTGTGTGCATGTACACACACACACACATGGAGGAAACAATGTAAAATGAGTGACATTCAATGATAAGGGCAGCAGGGCCAGTACTATTATACAATCACATTTAATAAAACCATATATATATTCAGTTAAGAAGTCTGTTCTAATAGAGGAAAAAAAGTGTTTTTTGTTAATTGTTAAATGTCATTTGCAGCTGCTTTATAGTTGTTAAAAGTACATTAAAAAGAGATGCATAAAAAAGCAGTGCACATTAAAAGTGGAGAGACTGCGAGGTATGTGTCGGCTCACAATTGTATTATTTGCCTCTAAAAAGGTACAAAGACAGTCTGATGTGTTCCAGCTCTGAGAGGAAAATTGCACAATGTGAAGAGACAAAATCCTGTGCAGATAAAAGTGGAGGTATCTAAAAATCGGAGAGACTGATTTGGTCATGAAGAAGCTGAAGTGAATATATGGATTTCTTCCTGTTTTCTATGCTGAACAGATTTGTGGTTTAATTCAAACATTGAGCATGTTGGGAAGGTTATGTCTGAATTGTAACAGGTCACAGATTACTAGTTACTGTTGTGACTGAGCCAACTGAACTGAATTAGGACCTAGAAATGCTGGGAGCTGAGGTGATACACAGGATAACAGTTTGTTGTACAAAGGAGTTTACACAAATTGGAAATCTGCAAGGTAACACTGGAGGTAGGAGATATCGGCTGGACCAGAATGATGGAGGTGGCAGGAAACCAGGATCAGGTGGCCATGCACAGAGCTGACAGAGGCAAGAACTCTGAGGAAGACAGAAAAATCAGGATGAGCCATAACGGAGTGCAAAAATATTGAGTGCTAAACTAACACTGCAGACAGAGAGGCCAGGTACCACTGAATGAACACTGAGATTCTGGCAAAGGTGGCGTGACTGAACCAGGGCTTAAAATCAGGTGGGTTGATTGATGACAGGTGAGGTAATCGACTCTGTTATGCAGCACCTGGAGGAAACAGAAAGGGAAGGGATGGAGAGCAGAGCAATGGCCATGGAAGAGGATGGCCATGTACGAGCTAGGCGGAAGGAGGTCGATCAGCCAGAGGGCATAGAGAGCTGGTGTGTACTGGCTTGGGATGTGAGACATGGAAAGTAGGATGGATCCTCAGTGACCGGGGAAGACGGAGCTGAACAGCTGCTGGGTTGGGCACCCAGACCACCACAAGGGGACCAATGAACTGAGGAGCCAACTTGTGTGCCTCTACCTTGAGTGGTATCTCTTTGGCCGATAACCACATCAGACAGAGTGGGCACGGATGGAGCGAGTGCATCACGGCTGCTGTGCCCCTCATGGGGGCGCCTCCGCGGTCGCCTTCGCTTCTGTTCCCTGTTATATCTGCTTTTCTTCCTCATGTATTCGCTGATCCACCCCGGGACATTTGTCATTTCCGCCCACCTTTGTTGCGGACGCTCAGCTTTTGTCTCCTCATTTCATGCGCAAATCCTCCTAAACGCCAGTGGAACAGGGCCCTAAATTCTTCATTATCATCTTGTAACTCACAAAATTAACTCATCAAAATTTGGTGACTTTTGCACCACCAGATCAGTCCAATAAGCAACTCCATTTTTGCCCATATAATAGCCAATAGATGTGTCTGGCACATAGTGGGTGGTTAATGTTGCTTGGCTGATGATGGACTAGGAGCAGGTGTGGTTGTCGATGAGAGAGATTTAACATTTCTGCAGAGAAATCTTACAGATTAGAGAAGCACAGTATTTGTTTCTGATTGTGCCACAGTGGTTATATTCTAAAACTCAAATAACATGGTCATATCGTGACAGAACCCTACAGAAAGAATTTTATGTGTGAAAGGAAAAAGAGAACAGGGGAAATAGTTGGGCAGGGTACACCGTGAATGGGGCCAGTGAGAAAGAGAGCATTTCTGTACAGACATTTACTTAATCAGAAAAATAAACAATTATGTCCTGATTTTTTTTTACACAACCCCACGGGTAGGATTTTGTCTGATAATCCCCATTCGGTTCTTTAACGTTTCCCATAGTCCTGCTGCGCTTCCCAGAATGCACCACAGCGCCAACAGAGTTCTGTGTCTCACAGCACGTGGCGTTGATTCAGCCACTTCACGGCTGATTATGATGATGACACGTTCTCTCAAGTTGAGAGGGTTATCTAGAGGAGATGATGAACTTTTGCCGTGTCCTGATGTTGTCTTGTTGTCCATACTTCACGATGTGTGTTTACATTGTGCCTTGAACCAGAACTCTGCTGAAACCGACCTCTTGTGTGAGTCACAGACCCTGAGACGGTGCAAGATTCACAACTGCGAAACAGCAAATAGCAAAGACTTTGTCCTGCTCTCTGTCTCCCTCAACATATGTGTTGTTTTGAAGTTACATGTAGCTTGAAATTAGCTTATCAAGGCCCCTGCTACTCGTTTATAGAGGAATCCTGCTAGCAGGCAAATGGAGACAAAACACAACCTCCGCTGTGAAAAGAGAATGTCATGCTAACAAACTTAAAACAAGTAGGTTTTCCCCAAAATAAAACTGTCTGGTCCAGTAACGCCGTAACTCCTCTGTCCACAAGAAACTAACAGCAAAACAAAACAAAAAACCTTACAAGTGAAGTAGCAGCATCCTAAGGAACAGAATGACTTCACTGATAAAAAGAGAGAGTCCCCAGTGTCAGAATGTTTTCTTCTCTCATCTCTTAGGTTTCCTGTGGTGCAAAGCATCACAGATAAGTGGGATTGGTAAACATTAGCAAGCAACATGACGTTTACTGAAGGCGTGTTTCATGGCATCTTTGATTTTAAATTCAGTATTCTGATTTAGCGCAAACTGCGTTCAGCAAGCGCACTTTGTGCATATATTAATCTAAATGACTGTTTTAAATAATATACATAATTTTTGAAGTCATGTTAATGTCATATCATAATTGAATTGCCATAGCATATTCAATTTATAATTTCTGTGCATTTGCTGGGTAAACGTTTACCATTTTCAGCCAGTAGCGTTTCCACCCTGCCATGTTTCACCATTCTCAGTTTGGGTATGCTCAAAGTCTATTTCCGTCTTTCTTTCATCCTTTCGACGTTGCTGGCACGGTGTTTGTCTCCTGGTACTTCTAATTTTTGGTATCTTCTCAACTTTGAAGCAGTAAGGTTCCTTTTATAGAGGATTTTCTTCTCCATTTCAATGATTAAATCTGTCTCTGTCTCTCTGGCTCTTTGTTCCACGCTCTCTCCCTCTCTCCATCTGAATTGTAAACCACAGGGAAAGAGAATTTAGTCCATCTGTCCCCTCTAAGTGGCTCTAGCACCCTGCTGAGACAACGTGGCAAATACCCAAGCTCGCTCTCCTCTGCCAAAGGGACAGATACACATACATGTACTTAGAATTTTCTGCAGATATATCACCTTCATGCATATACACCTACATTATCTACCACAGCTCATATACTGCTGCAGTACACACAGCGAGCACAGATATTTTTTATTGGAGAAATACATATTGAATTGAGTTTGCTGTTCTGCTGATGTTGAAACTACTCGGTTTTATATTGAATCTGGCTGTGGGCTGAAGCTATGATGTAGATCAGATGGGTGAAGGCACGTTTTAGTACACAAACGGCTGAATATATGATGTGGGCTTGTCTGCAGTCCTTTTTGTTCTAATATTTTCAGCACACTTTGTCTTCTAATGTTGAAAGTACCATTTTCAAGCTTCCTTATTAGATTTCCAAGGTTTAATTCTGTCACATATTTAGTCATCCTAGTTGTCTTCACACTGCATTTTATTCTTTACTGTTACCGTATATATCAGGTAGAGCAATCTCACATCAAGTCAAGTGTGGCCATGCGCCCGTGCATCACCTTACTGCATCCACCACACTACGGAACCGCTTTGAGTTTTGGATGGCCACCAACCAGGCAGACAGTCGGTCCATCACAACCTCTCCAAAGTGGCCATCTATCTGCTGCAGCCAGGGGAAAAGTGAGCGTCCTTTTTGCTTTCTCCAGCCACTGGGGACCCTCAACACTGGGGCACCTATGTGCTGGATCATGGCCAGAGAAAAACACCACATTGTCAAAATGGCATCGCTGACATTCCTTCACAATGCAAGTGATACCTCTTGTCTGAATTTCCCCAACGTAACCGTTAATTTAGCGCAAAGTCCTTCCAGCAGTACCCAAGAAGAAACTCAGTTTTAAAGACATCCAGTCATCACCTTAAGTCACTGGTTAGTGTTGAAGTCTTGCAACCAAACAGCAAGACAGAAAGCATCAGGACCTTAAAGACATGGGCCTTCATGCTCCTACAAAGATATCAGCATCTCCAAACACCCCTGACCAGTAACTTCATGACTTGTTAAGCTCTTCCCTGCCATATCCCGATCCCAAAGGCCAAGGAACCCAGAGATATGAGTGTTTTTGCCAAGATAAATTAATGTCTCTATGAGGTACACAGATACACTTGTGATGGAGTTCAGGAAGTCATTGGAAGCCTGGATCTTAGCCTTGATCCAGAAAAATCTCAAATATAGACAGTCTGATTCGTCACTCCAATGCTGCAATCAGAACAGTCGTTGATTCCACAAAGATCACAGCATTGTCCATGAAGACCAGCAGTAAACCAGCATCCACATAAACAGCGCGTCACCACACTTTAGGCTCCAAAATCAGAGACTCAGAAAGAGTTAAGAGTTTCGATGTGACGTGTGTCATCTTCTGTCTGTAAATCCGAGCCAGCACTTTCGAACAAAAACTCAAATTTCATTTTCAGGCAAAATAGGTTCATTTCCCCCTGTCAGTCAGTCATCGGGATGTTTCTGCTTATTCTAAAATGTGCATCAACATGCCGAAAAATGCAGAGAATTGCCGAGTGAGATGTTTTCAGGAAATGCACCTGCTAACAGTCAGAGTGAGAGGAATAAAATATATCAGTGATCACTAATTATTAGCATGTGTGAGTGGCGAAACTTGCAATCATGAGTACTTTTATGTTGGTTTTGCTAACAGGATGTTATAAAAGGTGGGATATGTCCTTTAAAGGGAATTAGAAATTTTAATATAAAAAGCTTGAATTTTTCTTTTTATTGATGTCCTAAAAAAAATTCAAATGTGAAAGCTCAAGAGGTTCACAAACTTTCAAGCAGCACTGTATTAATATCTCACTTTATGTGTTTCACTGCTGTAGACGAGGATGAAAAAAGTCCACACATTGCGTTGAGATTGGTCTTCAGAACACAAAACAGCTAATTTGAAAAGGTGATAGAACCAGATTGAGTGTTGCCGTGGATACATGACATCACACGTTAGACCTCTATAACCCTGGGAGGCTGTAAAAATAGTGTGACATTTGAGGCAATTCCATTCAAAGGATCCGTGGAATCTCCCCAGAACTTTAGAGTATGATGGACCTGTACCTCTGGTGTGTGTGTGTGTGTGTGTGTGTGTGTGTGTGTGTGTGCGTGCGTGCGTGCGTGCGTGCGTGCGTGCGTGCGTGTTCCTGCTACTGTTTAAGACACAGCAATGGGGGAAGTGTGACGTTGGATGAATTCAAGGGATCTTTACAAATCCAGTGGCTGTGCAGAGCCATGGGGTCATCTAGTTTTACATAAATTATTACAGCAGCCATAACACAACAATGCTGATAAGAGACTTCATGTTCAGTATGTATATATTTTCTGTTCAGATGCAGACATGATGAATTTCTATATATGAATATGTTTGCACACACTATTTTTTAATGTAAATAGTAGAATGTCTGAAACCTGGTGGGTCCTGATGGCAATTTAGTGTCCTCTTGTTGTACAAGTTGTCTTTTATGCGGTGAAAAAGTGTAAATGAGCTTCGAGAGAATGGGCAAAGTCTCTGTGACCGCAGTAAGTGTCCTAACTTGTTCTGTCTGTATCTGTCTCTGCAGGCAAGATAGAGTGTCCTGTAAGTCAGGGGAGGAACAAACATCATCAGAGCCAAGCTACCTGCAAGCTGTGGACAGTCGGGATGTCCCACTATGTTTATCCTGTCACCAGGCATGCTCGACAACCGGTGGGCCGTGGGACACCAGATTCTGCAGCCACAGGTTTCGTCTTGTTGCAGTCACAGTCCAACAACTCCTACTTAAATTTCCAACTAAGTGATGTTATCTGTAGAGGCGAGTGGTTGGATTGAAAATCTGCATGGCACAATAATGTACAATCACAAATCTGGTTTGAAGTATGTGAAATGGTAGAAAAGTACGGCAAACAAATGAGTAGAAGTTCCAGGTTTTTAGAAAAACTGAAACTGGCTGTTCATTCCCAACAGACTTGAGATTCATGGCGGCGCCATATATAGATCTTATCGCTTGTCATTGCCACCATTGGGAGCACCAGATGGGTGGGGTTTACTGCAATGGGACAATCCTGGCTGTCAGAGAAAAGCATTCTAAATTAATTCTCAAATAGTTTGCCATTATTGTCTAAACTTCCTGGTACTCTGTGTCCTCTGTGCAAAAGCCCTCCCATCTGGCACCTAAAAATTCAATTATACTCAGATTTAGGAAGCAGAGTAGTGAGGTGTGTGTGTGTGTGTGTGTGTGTGTGTGTGTGTGTGTGTGTGTGTGTGTGTGTGTGTGTGTGTGTGTGTGTGTGTGTGTGTGTGTGTGTGTGTGTGTGTGTGTGTGTGTGTGTGTGTGAGAAATATAAACTCTGATAACCCAACAGTCTAATATTTTCAGTACTTTGTGTTCATCAAAAGTTGTAGGGAAGATACCATTTACCAAGATACCAAGAACAAAAAGTTGTGCTCTCGGATGTTCTGGACTTGTAGTAAAATTCTCCTTTTAACCATTAAGGAAATGTTTCAGTCACTTTGCTGTACTCGGAGAAGAGTAGATACAATACTCTGTTTCTCTATTAATAATTAATTCTATCCTCTCATTTGAAGAGCCTCAGTTCATTATTATTATTATCATATTATTATTCATTATTTTTAAAGGTGAAGGTGACAAATCTTGGTGGTTTGCATTCTTTGATGTCTAGTGTTATGTTCACAAGTAGTTTTGTGCCCTTGAATTGTTTCTGTGCTTAATCACGTTCAAATACATGAATTGGGTAAAAAGCTTCATGAACCGGGTCAAAACCTTCATGAATTGGGTGAGCTCTGTGTCTCCCTTTAGTCATACTGCTCATGTAAAGTAAAAATGCAATTTGTTCAAGTTGTTTGCAAAGAGCCAGGTTATTCAGCAGAGATGAAATTCTTCATGTTAATCACCTTTATGATTTTTTTTTTTATCTCGGCTGAACATTGTTGTATAAAACCTCACAATTTGTCACACAGCTCCAATAAACCTAAATTAATTTGGAATACAGCTGAGCCTTGTCCTTGTGAAAATAATAAGATATAGTTGATGTAAATGGGTGTAAAATTGGCTTTTTAGGTTCACTTAAATAAATTTTGCTCGTACATTCTCAGTGTACATTCTGGTCCAGCTGTTTTTATGCTCCCCTTTGAACAGGTGTCAAGAAGAGTTCCAGTTGCGCTCCAGCCATACCTACATGCGGTCACGGGTGCTGGAGGCGGAGCAGGGTATCTGTCAGCACTGCGGCCTCCACGCCCACCAGCTCTTCTTGAAGGTTCGAGATGCCCCGCCCTCTCGGCGTAAGGAGATGCTGGTGAACACTTGGCTTGCCCAACTGTCAACAAAAGAGGTGAGACCGAGCTCCTCACATGCTGCTTTTACTGCATTGGCTAATAGACACAGAGTTGACAGCCATATTGTGAGGGGCTCGTCTGTGTGTAAACCAACGTACCTCATAGAAAAAAATCTGTGTTCTCTCATTAATTATGTCTGATTAAAAAATGAATAACAATAATCATAAGGCTTATTTAGAAGGTTATTGACTAAAATACCTTTAAATATGTTGGAGTTACTTCCAGAGTTGCAATTACATAAAAGAAAGTAAGTCTTTTTTTTTTCTTTTACTGAAACATATTAACAAGCAGCACTGGCCTTGGTGGCCTAAACCTCACCTTTGGAAATGAAAGAAACCAACAAACAAACCAACAAAATACTTATTTCAAAACCACACATATGTGGAGAGAGACAAGGAAGAAGTGTCTGCTTTGGCTGCATTCATGTAAAATACTTTCTGCAGGGTTGTGAGGACGTCTGACCATGGCATTTGAGTTTTAGAACATTATCACTGTGAAACAATGAGAAAGCAAGAATTTATTTCCCTGATTAATACTCTTTCTACAGTCATCACCTCCAATTCGAAGGTAAGTTGAACAATTTCCTCTTTTTCCGACTTGGAGTTGTAAATGTGCAGACGTTTCTGATCCATTTGTAATCAGTGTGCGCACTGCAAAAACTATTATAATATGAAAGAGTAAAAGCAAAAAAGTGTCAAGTCACAGCCTTTTGTGTCTGGTTTAACAGGTGCACATCCAGCACGGTGTGGGGAAAAAAAAAGCGGTCAGACTTTTAATCACAGAAATGACTCCGGTCCCGCTTTCCTCAAATCGACAAGTGTCAGAGCGCTGAACTTTAATTTGTACCTCTGTTACTGTGCACGTCCAGACTACTCTGGGTTTTTAATGGAAATACATTGCGACTGGACGGGACATTTTATCCAACGTGAGTGAAAATTCGTTATACAAAAGCCCATATATACGGTGTTTATTACATTGAAAACAATACAATACAAAAACGTTGGGGCTTTTTTTGTCCAGTGACTGCGAATATCTGGTTTATAGTGCATGTCTCCTCTTAATAGCAGCAATGTGTGACAAAGTTACTTTAAATAATATGCATAATTCATCATTTACAATTTATAGCTGATGAATAGTATATATTCTGATGTAGTTTGATATGTCATGAGTGCGAGACATCGTGCAGAGCAGCGTCACTCAGAAAAAGTACACAGTTTTTCTGTAATTTTAACATTCCCCCCCCCAGTAAATACTTCTTAACATGATTACTATATCTCGCATCATTTAGGATAGAATATGCCACTGTGACTTCAGCTCTTTTGTGGCACATTTAGAAAGAACAAGACAGGGATGCAAAATCAACTTTTTCTTAAGGTTTGTCTCTAAGCCAGGTCATGAAGACCAACACAGGTTGCATACATACATAAAGTTAACAATAAAAGTAATACCATCAAATTTAGACCCATCATTTACACTAAATCAGTATGTACTCACAGACAGATTGTTTTCTGATCTGAACCATTGAATTTTTTCCTGTTTATGTTGGTTTGTGAATCCACCACCATGTGATATGCATGTTCTTGCTGCAATGAATCCCTCAGAAGATGGCGTCATGGGTTATGTGTCATTTCACTGGGGTGTCACCTGTGTAGGTGAGACATCACAGTAGATAATTGATAAAAGCTTTGTGTTACAAGATAAAAATAAACAAATAGTGATAGACCTGGTGCTCAAGTTACTAATTTTAATTAAAATGGCTCCTAAAATACAAAATGTGCTATTATTTTCAAATTATGACTCCATGTGGGTACTGGTGATTTCAAAATATGTAGTTATCTAACCAACAGAGAGGAGGAGGAGGTTATGTGATCACCCCCGTCTGTTTGTGAACACGATAAGTCAAGCAGGCTAAGGTCTTAGCTCGTCTTAACTCAACTTACACGATAACTTAAGAAAAGTAGAAAATGAAAATTAAAGGTGTGATGTTCCTTAGGCCAAACAAGACATAAAGTCAGTTTTGGTAGTGATCTTAAAGCCCACTGATCATTTATTTATTTATTCATTCATTTTTATTCCCCCAGTTTGAAATACAGTGGGATATAGCCAGTGGTGGGCACAGATAACCAAAAAATTAACTTCAATAACAGATAATCAGATAACTGAAACGTTATCTTTGATAAAGATAAACCACCCAAAAATGTATCGGAAGTTACAGATAACCGATAAATTCCAGTGTTGTCTCTGGTACATTTGCAACTACTAACAAGCCGAGTTTGAGTTTTAACACCACGATCGCTTTTGGAAGCGACAAAAGACTCAAACGAGTCAGCACTTCTATGTTTGAACATGCCCCCTGCTGGAAGCTACACGGCTACAGCACTGACACAGCCTGAGAGCAGTCACAAAGCCAGCTCTCTACCAATCACAATGCTCCGGTCAGGCAGAGGTCTAGAAATATAAAGGCATACTGACTTATGGTTTTGTGTGAATACTGATAGAATAACTCCATTAATGTCAATTCTGTCATTTGTACAAAGTTAAAATATAAAATATAGCTTTTAATGTTGAATAATGCACTAATTCTGAGGTTTTGTAACAAACACAGACAGATCGCAAAGGATTCTGGGTAAAATGTGCCTCTGCTAAACACTGATTGGTTCAATCATTCATTATGTAAACCAACACGTTAATGTGACGTGTGTCGTGTGTTGGTGTTTACAGATAATTGATAAATGTGCTTTTGTAAAATATTCCATTTTTTATTTGTAAAAACAGGCATTTTTACGGAGCCCTGGAAGTGTCATCGCAAAATGTTTTACATGTGGAGAGAATGTGCGGACATTTTATGATGATGTAAAATGTGCACTCAATATTGTTGACACATAAATGTTGGCTTTACACTGTGCGAGAGAATTTTTTGGACCGAGTTTCAGGTTAATCACGCGTCCTGCATCGTGTAGTGTACATGGAGTAACAAGCTGCGTTTAACATCTGACGACCACCTCCTGATCGCCAATCGTATGGTCGAATGAAAATCAAACCTGTTTGATATTATTCTGGTTAGCCGTCGTGAGGGTATCCTGCTGCTGCAGAGCTACAAGTGTCCAAACACTCACACTGTGCCTGTGCAAACACCGCAGATCTGTCTTGTAATGTTTTTTGTTTTGTTTTTGTTTTTAAACTTAATTTGTAAAAAAAAAAAAAAAAAAACTATTTACAAAGCCAAAAAGTTGATTTGACAACACTGAAATCTACTGGTGCCCAGACACTTAGCACTTAGGGCAAATACTGCCATTAACACCACTGGCCAGTAGATGGCAGTAGAGGCCTTGAAATCTTTCCAAAACAAAATCCCAGATAATCCGTCTGCTACATTTAAGATGCGTGGAATTTAACAAACGCAAATACAATAACATCTATAAACCCAGAGAATATATTCACGAGAGTTTTAGGCACTAGAGTTTAATGCTGCTGTCCGTGGAGCCTGAACAGAGTGTCTGAAATGCATTTGTCCTGTTGTGAACACTCTGTCCTACCCATAATGCACTGCTGGGCTCAGCACGTGCTCACAAAACCTTAAAAATTAGCACATTATTTTAAAACTAAAACATATATCTGATATTTTCAATTTATAAAACTTCAGACATGACAGTAATTTTAAATAACTTATCCAAAATTAGTTTTGTTAAAATTTGAACCATAAGTTAAAAATGTATGCCTCTGGATGACTTGGGTGATATTGCCAGTTTATCAGTATGGTGTTAAAGGAATTTTTTTTTTTTTTGGTGATTAGTTCTCCTTTGCCTGCAGAGGTAGAGTGGTTTTTCCTGGAAGTATTTCTCTACTGTTTGCAGAGGGTAGACCTATATACATCTGTTAGGAAACTTTTAACAGGTAGGTCTCAACTGATTTTAAATTTTAAAAATGTTTGCTGTTGTTCAGCTGGGTTTACTGCGTTATCGGTCTAAACGTTATCGGAGGACAATTCATCGGAAGATAATTAGTCCGATAATGGTTTTTAATGTTATCTAAAAAGATAATCCGATAACGAAAACATTATCTTCGATAATTATCTGTTATCGGATTATCGGAAGTGTGCCCACCACTGGATATAGCAGTCAGCATGTCCATCAGTTTGCCTGTCCATTTTTGCTTGTTAGCATGATATCTCAAGAACCAGTTGACCAATTTAATTCATATTTAGCATCAGGGTGTACTTGGGTGATGCCCTGAAGCCAGTGGATTACAGTGACCTTGGGGTCAATTTCAATGTCACAGCGAGATATTTAAGTTAATGTCATTACCTGCCTTGTTAGCGCAATAGCTTAAGAACCAGTTGACCAATTTAATTCATATTTAGCATAAAGGGCATTTCACACGCGCAAACACTGCGCACGTCACTCTAAAACCCATTTTTTTCCAATGAGAAGTTTTATGCAAAAGCGAAAAAAACCAAGCATCAAAAAACCAGCAGCGTGATGCCCTTCACGTCAAACTCACTGCAGTCAAAGTTCAACTCAATCCAACTTTCACTGTTGCACGTTATGACAGTCGGCTCTCAGGTTGGCTGCCCGGCTGCTCCTGCAAGTGCTTAGGTCAAAAAGAAAGCTCAGGGGAGACAGGGCTTTTTCTGTTGTTGCATCAAGCCAAAACACGGAAGACGACAGTGGTATGTTTACCACAGTGTTACATCACCTTTCCTTCTAACAACACTCAATAAGTGTTTGGGAACTGAGGACACTAACTGTGAGGTTCATGATTGGGCATAAAATGTTGGGAAGGTGTCGTGACACGGACCCACAACAGGGGGCGTTAATGAACAGACAATGGATAAGCCAGAAAGTAACAATTTAATGTTTTGAATCGCACAACGAATTACAGACAATAACAATATTGTGGATTGTCAATTATACACAAGGTGACGTGTGGGCAGGCTCGAAGATAGAAGACGTCTGGCGAGACAAGAGCCGGATCCCACACAGCTTCCACCACCAACGGATCTGAAGAACACTGGAGCCGCCAAGCCCTGCGCCCCAGGTGGCCACTGTCTTCAGCAGTCAGACCCGGTACTGCTGGCAGAAACAGAAACAGTTAGTGGTGGGTGTGTGAATACACACCCAGCAATCCTCCGGTGTTTGAATCCTCCAGGAGGGAAAACCTCCACCTCCAATCACACACTCGTGCAGCTCCTGTCTAACCACTTATCTGGTTGGGATGTGAAGCGAAGCCGTCGCTGATCACACCAAACGCCAATCCCACAGATAAGGCAAACACCACAGGAAAATGGCTGCAAAAGAAGTTCAGACTATTACACAGTGTTTTGTTCAGCAGAGAAAATTACCTGAATGGTAGCTGATTTCTCGGCAGGGAAGTGGAGTTGCAGTCCGGCTTTTATGGAGGATGAAGTTGATGAGTGACAGCTGGTGTTGATGATGTGTGACAGCTGTCACTCCAATAGTTCCGACGCCCTCTCGTGCTTGAAGCCTGCACTCCAAGCAGGGCGCCATCTGGTGGTGGTGGGCCAGCAGTACCTCCTCTTCAGCGGCCCACACAACAGGACCCCCCCTCAACGGGCGCCTCCTGGCGCCCGACCTGGCTTGTCCGGGTGACGATTGTAGAAATCGGCCAGGAGGGCCGGGTCCAGGATGAAGCTCCTCTTCACCCAGGAGCGTTCTTCGGGTCCATAGCCCTCCCAGTCCACCAGATACTGGAACCCCCGACCCTTACGACGGACGTCCAGGAGCCGACGCACGGTCCATGCCGGCTCCCCCTCGATGATCCGGGCAGGAGGCGGTGCAGGTCCAGGGGTGCAGAGTGGTGAGGTGTGACGGGGTTTGAGATGTGACATGTGGAAAACCGGGTGGATCCGCAGTGAATCTAAAGCTGCCAGCTTCACTGCGGATCCAGGATGGGAAATGATCCGATAAACCGGTCTTTGAGTTTTTGTGACTCCACTTGCAGCGGGATGTCCTTGGTCGATAACCACACCTCCTGCCCGGGCTGGTATGCAGGGGCCGGGGAACGCCGGCGGTCTGCATGGGCCTTGGCCCTCGTCCGGGACTTCAACAGGGCAGAACAGGCGGTCCGCCACACCCAGCGGCACCTCCTGAGGTGGGCCTGGACCGAGGTCACACCGACCTCTCCCTCCACAAGCGGGAACGATGGGGGCTGGTACCCCAAACACACCTCAAACGGGGAGAGGCCGGTGGCAGACGACACTTGACTGTTGTGGGCGTACTCGATCCAGGCCAGATGGGCGCTCCAGGCCGTCGGGTGTGCGGAGGTTATGCAGCGGAGGGCCTGCTCCAGCTCCTGGTTAGCCCGCTCTGCCTGTCCGTTTGTCTGAGGGTGATACCCGGACGAGAGACTCACGGTGGCCCCCAGTTCCCTGCAGAAGCTCCTCCAAACCTGGGAGGAGAACTGAGGACCACGATCCGAGACGATGTCCGCTGGTATCCCATGCAGACGCACGACGTGGTGGACCAGGAGGTCTGCTGTCTCCTGGGCCGTAGGGAGCTTCGGGAGGGCCACGAAGTGGGCCGCCTTGGAGAACCGGTCCACTATCGTGAGGATGGTGGTGTTGCCCTGGGACGGCGGGAGGCCCGTGACAAAGTCCAGGCCGATGTGGGACCAGGGGCGGTGAGGCACCGGTAGGGGCTGGAGGAGTCCCGAAGTCCTCTTATGGTCGGCCTTGCCCCTGGCACAGGTGGTACAGGCCTGGACGTAATCCCGGATGTCGGCCTCCATAGACGCCCACCAGAAGCGCTGCTGGACCACTGCCATGGTTCTGCGCACCCCAGGATGACAAGAGAGCTTGGAACCATGACAGAAGTCCAAAACCGCAGCTCTGGCCTCTGGTGGGACGTACAATTTGTTCCTCGGGCCGGTCCCCGGGTCCGGGTTCCATGTCAGGGCCTCCTGGACAGTCTTCTCCACGTCCCAGGTGAGGGTGGCCACGACAGTGGACTCGGGGATGATGGTCTCTGTTGGGTCCGACAACTCGGCCTTGGCTTCCTCTTCGTGCACCCGGGACAGGGCATCTGATCGTTGGTTCTTCGTCCCGGGACGGTATGTAATCTGGAAGTCAAAGTGCCCGAAGAACAGTGACCAGCTGGCTTGCCTGGGGTTCAGCCGCTTGGCGGTCCGGATGTACTCCAGGTTCCGATGGTCCGTGAAAACCGTGAAGGGCACCGTCGCTCCCTCCAACAGGTGTCTCCTCTCTTCAAGAGCCTCCTTCACCGCCAGGAGTTCCCGATTGCCGACGTCATAATTCCTCTCAGCCGGGGTCAACCTGCGGGAAAAATAGGCACAAGGGTGGAGAACCTTATCGGACTCCCTGCTCTGGGACAGCACGGCTCATATCCCTGAGTCAGAGGCATCCACTTCCACTGTGAACTGGCGATTAGGATCAGGCTGCACCAGAACTGGTGCAGATGAGAACCGGCGTTTCAACTCCCTAAACGCGGCTTCGCACCGATCCGACCAGGTGAAGGGGACCTTAGTGGAGGTCAGGGCTGTCAGGGGGCTAACAACCTGACTGTAGCCCTTAATGAACCTCCTGTAGAAATTTGCAAAGCCGAGGAACTGTTGCAGCTTCCTACGGCTTGTTGGTTGGGGCCAATCTCTCACCGCCGCAACCTTGGCCGGATCAGGGGTGACGGAGTTGGAAGAGATGATGAACCCCAGGAAGGACAAAGAAGTGCGGTGGAACTCGCACTTCTCGCCCTTCACAAACAGCCGGTTCTCCAATAACCGCTGCAGGACCTGACGTACATGCTGGACATGAGTCTCAGGGTCCGGAGAAAAGATGAGTATGTCGTCTAGATATACGAAGACAAACCGATGCAGGAAGTCTCGCAAGACGTCATTAACCAATGCTTGGAACGTCACGGGGGCGTTTGTGAGGTCGAACGGCATGACCAGGTACTCAAAGTGACCTAAGGGGGTGTTAAATGCCGTCTTCCACTCGTCTCCCTTCCGGATCCGAACCAGGTGGTACGCATTCCTAAGATCGAGTTTGGTGAATATTTGGGCTCCATGCAGGGGCGTGAACACCGAATCCAACAGGGGTAATGGGTATCGATTGCGAACCATAATCTCGTTCAGCCCTCTGTAATCGATGCATGGACGGAGTCCGCCGTCCTTCTTACCCACAAAAAAGAAATCCGCGCCCATCGGGGAGGTGGAGTTCCAGATCAACCCGGTGGCTAAGGAGTCCCGGATGTAGGTCTCCATTGATTCGCGTTCCGGACGTGAGAGGTTATACAGCCTGCTGGACGGATACTCAGCGCCCAGGATCAAATCGATGGCGCAATCGTACGGTCGGTGCGGGGGAAGGGCGAGTGCCAGATCTTTGCTGAAGACGTCAGCAAGATCGTGGTACTCCTCCGGTACCGCCGTCAGATTGGGGGGGACTTTGACCTCCTCCTTAGCTGTCACACCGGGTGGAACCGAGGATCCTAAACATTCCCGGTGGCAGGTTTCGCTCCACTGCGTCACAACCCCAGACGGCCAATCAATCCGGGGATTGTGTTTCAACACCCATGGAAAACCCAAAATCACTCGGGAGGTAGAAGGTGTTACATAAAACACAATCTCCTCCCTGTGATTCCCAGACACAACCAATGTCACGGGCTGTGTCTGGTGTGTGATTAATGGAAGAAGGGTGCCATCTAGTGCCCGTACCTTCAAAGGTGAAGGCAGAGCCACCAGAGGGAGCCCTACTTCCTTTGCCCATCTGCTGTCCAGCAGATTCCCTTCCGACCCTGTGTCTACGAGTGCTGGGGCGTGAAGGGTTAACTCCTCACTAAGGATCGTGACTGGGATTCGTGCGGATCTACGGGGCTTCCCCGCGTGCGTGTTATGGCCCACCCTTAGCCCAGTTTCTAAGGACGGGCGTTGTAGTTTGACCGTTTGGGGCAGTTCCTCTGTATATGACCACTAGAGCCACAGAAAAAACACTCCCCGCGGGCCAGCCTCCTTTGTCTGTCATTTGGTTTCACTTTGGCCCTGCTCGTGTCCATAGCTTCGTCAGCAGGGGGAGCTGTTGCCACACAGGGCCCTCTGGCTGTGGAGCGTGGGGACGACGGCACCCTTTTGGACCCGGAAGGAAGAGGGACGGCTCGTGCCCGGTCACGCCCCCCGCCCTGCTCCCGACGGTTTTCCTCTAAGCGGTTGTCTAAGCGTATAACCAGGTCGACAAGCCCGTCAAAATCCTGTGGTTCCTCCTTAGCCAGCAGATGCTCCTTCAGAACCGGAGACAGTCCGTTTATGAAGGCGGCGCAGAGTGCAACGGTATTCCAGCCGGACCTCGCAGCCGCGATGCGGAAGTCGACTGCATACTCGGCTGCACTCCGGCACCCCTGTCTCATTGACAGTAGCACGCTCGAAGCGGTCTCGCCTCTGTTGGGATGATCAAAAACCTGTTTGAACTCCCTTACAAACCCAGCGTATGACGTTAGGAGCCGTGAGTTCTGCTCCCAGAGCGCCGTAGCCCAGGCGCGTGCCTCTCCTCGAAGCAGATTAATGACATAAGCCACCCGGCTAGCGTCTGACGCGTACATGACGGGACGCTGTGCAAAGACAAGCAAACACTGCATTAGGAAGTCCGCGCATGTCTCGACACAATCTCCGTATGGCTCCGGAGGGCTTATGTATGCTTCAGGGGACGGTGGGGGGGTCGTTGAACGACCAGTGGAACGTCTGTGTCTGACATGGGACCAGCAGGAGGAGGTACTGCAGCAGCGCTTTGATCGCGCGCCTCCACCCTGACGGTGAGATCCTCCATCCTCTGATTGAGAATGACGTTCTGCTCAGTTACCAAATCCAACCGAGCAGTGAAAGCGGTTAGAATTTGCTGCAGCTCACCTAACACGCCTCCTGCTGGCGCCTGTGCACCTCGCTCTTCCATTGGCTGTTCAAGCTCTGGTTGACACCCCTCGGGATCTATGACATTGGCCGAGAAATCCTGTTGGGAAGGTGTCGTGACACGGACCCACAACAGGGGGCGTTAATGAACGGACAATGGATAAGCCAAAAAGTAACAATTTAATGTTTTGAATCGCACAACGAATTACAGACAATAACAATATTGTGGATTGTCAATTATACACAAGGTGACGTGTGGGCAGGCTCGAAGATAGAAGACGTCTGGCGAAAAAAGAGCCGGATCCCACACAGCTTCCACCACCAACGGATCTGAAGAACACTGGAGCCGCCAAGCCCTGCGCCCCAGGTGGCCACTGTCTTCAGCAGTCAGACCCGGTACTGCTGGCAGAAACAGAAACAGTTAGTGGTGGGTGTGTGAATACACACCCAGCAATCCTCCGGTGTTTGAATCCTCCAGGAGGGAAAACCTCCACCTCCAATCACACACTCGTGCAGCTCCTGTCTAACCACTTATCTGGTTGGGGTGTGAAGTGAAGCCGTCGCTGATCACACCAAACACCAATCCCACAGATAAGGCAAACACCACAGGAAAATGGCTGCAAAAGAAGTTCAGACTATTACACAATGTTTTGTTCAGCAGAGAAAATTACATGAATGGTAGCTGATTTCTCGGCAGGGAGGTGGAGTTGCAGTCCGGCTTTTATGGAGGATGAAGTTGATGAGTGACAGCTGGTGTTGATGATGTGTGACAGCTGTCACTCCAATAGTTCCGACGCCCTCTCGTGCTTGAAGCCCGCACTCCAAGCAGGGCGCCATCTGGTGGTGGTGGGCCAGCAGTACCTCCTCTTCAGCGGCCCACACAACATAAAAGGCGTATCCCCAAAAGTCTCAGCCGTTCACAAGCAAAGATGAGGTGAGGATCACCACTTTGTGAACAACTGCGTGATAAAATAGTCCAATTGCAAGGAATTTAGGGATTCCATCATCTTCAGTCCATAATATAATCAGAAGATTCAGAGAATCTGGAGAACTTTCTACACATAAGCGGCAAGGCCGAAAACCAACATTGAATGCCCGTGACCTTCGACCCCTAAGACGGCACTGCATTAAAAAACGACATTATTGTGTAAAGGATCTTACTGCGTGGGCTCAGGAACACTTCAGGAAACCATTGTCAGTTAACACAATTCGTCGCTACATCGATAAGTGCAAGTTAAAACTCTACCATGCAAATCGAAAGCCATACATCAACAACATCCAGAAATGTCGCCATCTTCTCTGGGCCCGAGCTCATTTGAAATGGACAGACGCAAAGTGGAAAAGTGTGCTGTGGTCTGATGAGTCCACATTTCAAGTTGTTTTTGGAAATCATGGACGTCGTGTCCTCTGGAAAAAAGAGGAAAAAGACCATCCAGATTGTTACCAGCACAAACTTCAAAAGCCAGCATCTGTGATGGTATGGAGGTGTGTTAGTGCACATGGCATGGGCAACTTACACATCTGTGATGGCACCATCAGTGCTGAAAGGTACATCCAGGTTTTGGAGCAACACATGCTGCCATCCAAGCAACATCTTTTTCAGGGACGTCCCTGCTTATTTCAGCAAGACAATGCCAAGCCACATTCTGCACGTGTTACAACACTGTGGCTTTGTCGTAAAAGAGTGCGGGTACTAGACTGGCCTGTCTGCAGTCCAGACCTGTCGCCCATTGAAAATGTGTGGTGCATTATGAAGCGCAAAATACAACGGAGACCCCAGACTGTTGAACAACTGAAGTCATACATCAAGCAAGAATGGGAAAGAATTCCACCTACAAAGCTTCAACAGTTAGTGTCTTCAGTTCCCAAATGCTTATTGAGTGTTGTTAGAAAGAAAGGTGATGTAACACAGTGGTAAACATACTACTCTCCCAGTTTTTTTGAAATGTGTTGCAGGCATCGATTTCAAAATGAGCAAATATTTGAACATTAAATAGCTTGTCTTTGTGGTGTATTCAGTTGAATATAGGTTGAAGAGGATTTGCAAATCGTATTCTGTTTTTATTTACAATTTACACAACGTCCCAACTTCATTGGAATTGGGGTTGTAGCATGAAAATTAATGTGTGCATTTTTAAGTCTGGTAGATTCATTCATTCATATCTACATTTCAACCAAGAAAAAAGAGACTGTAAATAAAGATGAATATTTATCATAAACACAACAGGAGATGACATAACAATAACTGCAGTGTGTCTGTTAATTAGGATTTCTCAATGTGACATTAAACCTCATGATGAAATCATTTTTTTAATTTAGTCATTTCAGCATTTTATGACGTCCTCATTGACTATGTGATTAGTTTTAATGTTATAATAAGGACAGAGTATCTACTAAAATATGAATTTAACTATTCTAGTGATTGTGAATTCTTTGAAATTACGCACAATGGGGGCGTGGCTTTTTCTACCTGTGCAAGTGTCTTTTTGACTGAACTTTGACTTCATGGACATGTTTAATGATTCATTCATTTAATGTTAAAATATAAAAAGGAAACAACTTTTTCCAAATCATAAAATAGTCGGCCTTTAAAGAGCCTTTGTTTTATTTAGACGTATAGCAGCAGGTGTTGTCATTTAACCAGATGAAGGTCTCCTCTGCAGCTTCGACCTCTTGGTGTAGTTTTTGGAGATACTTTCCTCACATTTTGAAGAGCCGAGATGTTCTCTTCTTTCTTCTGGAGTGGAGGTTTTGGTGTTCAGCTCTATCACAGGAAGTTCTCAAGTGCATGTGAATTTACAAGGTTCCCTGCACAGCAAATGTTGAAATGTTCCTGATGTGGGACAAGTGAAGAAATATATTTCTTGAAATGTAAAGAAACATGAAACAGTGCTGTGCTGTTTTCCCAAAGGTCTGATTACTTGATTGTTTAAAAAAATCTAAGTTATATAAACGTGCGGTCACAGCAGTAACAATTAAAAAACTATTGTGTAGATTTATTTGGTAAAAATAAAAATTGCTAAAAACAATTTACAAATATACACATTCACTCAGCTTCAGTGATTGAGTCTGCAACTAAAGGCTAAGATAACGTTAGCTGATAAAACTTTGGATTGACCGTGTCTGCTCAATCACACCAGTTGCCGTCTCTCTCTCTGACTGAGCCTGTGGGTCTCTGGCCAGGCCAGCCGCTTCAGCTACACCCGGCCGCTTCAGCTCCGCCCGGCCGCTTCAGTCCCACACGACCTCACTCCGAACAGTCGCAGAAAAAAGCTCCTCCCAGCAGGGTGATGTCCGTCACTTGTTCTTCTGCTTTTTGCTTCTAATCTTGTTATGACTCGCAGACTGTTTCACTTTTTCCTGTTGCAAATCCATGATGGTGATTGTCGGTAGATGCTCGAAAAGCCAGGTAACATTGTAGAAATCTCTGTCCCCTCTGTGCATCCAGATACATTGTTGCTGTGTCCATTTTTGCAAAAAATGTGAGCGGATGCAGCAGAATGATTGCACAGCATGCATGGTGTGAAAGGTCCTTAAGGGTGTACTTGGGTGATCCCCCGACACCAGTTCATTATGGTGACCTTGTGGTAATTTCAAGGTCACAACAAAATATTCAAGCTATTGTCATTGCCACCCTCATTAGCACAATATCTCAAGAATCACTTGATCAATTTCTTTCATATTTAGCATAAATGGTGTACTTGGGTGATCCCCGACACTTTGTATTGCTGATTTGTTGGGACCGGGGTGGATAGGTCACCTCCTGATGACTCTTGTTAAATCTGGTTGTTTAACATACCGAGATGAGTAGTATTATTTTTATCTGTTTTTACCATTTTGCTAAAATTTGTTCCTTTTGCCCTGAGAAATGTTGTGCTTACCTTGCCATGATCCAGCAGAGATCCAGAGTCTGTAGTGGAAAATGCTGCATGCATGCTGACTACTAATTGTCGCAAGATTTCCAGTATATTGCAATTTAATGTTTGATGGACAGGTTGACGGACAAGATCAGACAGGAGTCTCGATGGACTATGATGTTTGCTGATGACATTGTGATCTGTAGCAAGCATATAGAGCAGGTTGAGACTTGCCTGGAGATGTGGAGATATGCTCTGGAGAGAAGGGGAATGAAAGTTAGTAGAATAAAGTTTACAAGACAGTTGTGAGACCAGCTGTGTTGTACGGCTTAGAGACTATAGCGCTAGCAAAAAGACAAGAGGCAGAGCTGAAGATGCTACAATTTTCACTGGGAGTGATGAGGATGGACAGGATTAGGAATGAATATATCAGAGGGACAGCTCAGGTCAGACGGTTTAGAAACTACGTCAGAGAGACGAGATTGAGATTGTAGGACCCAGAAGGGACCCAGAGTTTATAGGGAGAAGAATGCTCAGGATGGAGCCACCAGGAAGGAGGAGAAGAGGGAAGTCACTCTGGACAGGCCACCAGTCTGCCGCAGGGCCACATTAGACAGACAAACATACTCACACTCTCACTCATACCTACGGTCAACTTAAAATCACCAGTTCAACTAATCTGCCATTCTTTGGAAGTGGGAGGAGCCCAGAGCACCCAGAGAGAACCATAATCAATTAAAAATGTGTTTAGACTTTGTTAAGTAAGTGTGCACATTTTTCTCTTTGATGGTTTTGTCCATTCAATGGTGACAAGAAGCAGTTTACGCTTGAGTTCTTTGCGCCTTGTACAATAACATTAATCACCCCATCAACTTCTGCTTACTAGTGCACAGTTTGTATTGTGAATAAATATTGCACCTGCTAAATTCATTTGACTTGTTGCATGAAGCAGTAGTAGCAGTTTTCAAAAATAAATGTAAACTGATGTGACGTGCATGTTTTTCCTCTTCATGACACATTTTTGGACAGATGCAACTAATACTCCAGTGCAACATATATTCCAGAAAATATGGTAATTATTTTTTAAATGCTCTTATACTGATGAGCAGTGATGTGCAGTGAGGTTCATGGCTGATGAGGGACTGACTTCATCCCAATCAGATTTACAAACATATGAACCCTGCAGAGTAGCTTATTCAATGTTTGATGGGCAGCAGTTCACGGGTTATGTTTAAAATATCATATCAGCATTCTTTACACATGCAAACTGTCTCACACAAAAAGCACATTTAATTTAAAAAGTTATTATGGTCTTACCTTTGCTTATAACTGAAGTCCATGTGCCGCTCCTTCTGAACAAAAGTATTGATGACTTGTTTGTAGAAGTTTACCTGATCTTCCTTCAGTTTTAAAAGTTTCTGTGTCAGTGGAGATCATTACCAGGGAAGAAAGTCGTCCTTCATCAGTCCTTCGTTCTCTATGTTTTGGACCTTTTCTGGCTTCGAATGTGAGTGGTTGACCGCTCGTGTTTGATGAGACTTCTTTGCAAATTCCTCAGGTCACAATTTCCCATCTGAGTCCAGACATTGTCACAAGTTGAGAAAAAAAGGCAGGAAAAGCAGAAAAGACAGTTTCTTGCTGGACGTCCACACAGCCAGACTTTTCATGTGTCCCTCTCCGTTTGAAAAGAGCGGGTTTTCTGTCACGTAGTCTGAAGGAAACCTTTTAGCTCCTGCGTTGGTCGTCCTTTAATTATTTCCTCCTGCTTTTATTGAAAGTCCAGTTTAGAAAATTGTTTCAGTTTGGATATGTAATCCTCCATTCTGAAAGTAAAAGCCAGGTGAGAGGAAAAAGTAAAATAATAGGACCATGGCTCTTGACTTCACTTATTCTGCAGCTGAGGAGTTGCTGCAAAAAGAATCCCTGGGATCACTAGTGCCCCCTACCATGAGGCAGGAGAACTGCATGCCTCACGTCGTGCCTTTTTGCAGCCGTTTTATGCTCGCGCAGCACATGACACTCGTTACACACACATACAGCTGTTGACAAAAAAAACACTGTACATTATGTACATCAGCTAAACTATGGAATTTAAGTTCATACAACCAAAGTGTTTGACCATTTTAAGAGTGACATACAGAGAGACAGAGAGACAGTCTCACTGCACAACATGCCAGCATTTAGTCCAGTGATTGCGGAATCCAAGGTGAGGCTCAGCTGGCTGCTGCCTCACTGCATGTCTCTTCAAATGCAAATGTGAAAATTCAGCTATTTTCAATAAAAAATAATCTAAAACTGGTGAAGTTAAAAGGAAAATAACTTTATAGTACAAATCACTGGATAAATATAACCATTTCATTTATTTTTTCATTTTAGATTTTTTTCTTTCCATGATGATTTTTTTCTTTCTTTCTCCCTTGACCGCATGACACTGCTGACGAGTAAAAATTTTTCTTCATTTATGGTCTTGCAATAATATTGTAGGTTTTGCAAGTATTAACCATGTGAAGTCATTGCCTTTGTTCCATTAGTTCTTCTTTTTTCATCAAGATTTATAGTGGATTGTGCTGGTTTCAGACTTACGTTTTTATGGTCAGATTTATAGCTACATACAATAGTGTTGAGAATAATAGTAGTGCTATGTGACTAAAAAGATTAATCCAGGTTTTCAGTATATTTCTTATTGTTACATGGGAACAAGGTACCAGTAGATTCAGTAGATTCTTACAAATCCAACAAGACCAAGCATTCATGATATGCAAACTCTTAAGGCTATGAAATTGGGCTATTAGTAAAAAAAAAGTAGAAAAGGTTACAATTTGCCAAAGAACACATCAACTGGCCTAAAGAGAAATGGAGGAATATTTTGTGGACTGATGAGAGTAAAATTGTTCTTTTTGGGTCCAAGGGCCACAGACCGTTTGTGAGACGACCCCCAAACTCTGAATTCAAGCCACAGTTCACAGTGAAGATAGTGACAACGTTTACATGCAGTCAATAACCCTTTCATAACTGGAATATTAGCAATAACCCAGTTGGGCACGGCCATGTAAACACCCGCAAAAACCCGAATATCCTCATATTTTAAAAAACTCGAATAAGACCCCTGGGTTACTCCTTTTCTAACCAGAATATCCAGTCATATAAACGCGCATCGGGATATCCCCATAGAAAGGAACATTATTTTGTGTTCTGCGCATGTCCTATCCACAAGGAATCTTGGTGTTTTGAGTACAGCAAAAGCGCGCGCAGCCCACCGGACACCACAGAAGCAGAGATAAACAGCGCATTGTGTTCTGCATCCTTATCAGGCAGGCCGGTCGTGGCACCGGTCGGCATCACCGCGATTTCTCTGCCTCCGATGCGCTTACTGAGTTTGCAGGCTCGGTAAACACTGCAGCGGGCCACTCACACCGCCCCCCTCTCTGCTGTGTGGAGCTGCGCCAACTCTGGCAACAGGTCCAGAGACTACGCTCACTGTTTTGATGCGGAGGCAGCACGCAAGGATAGATTTGTTGCGGAAAAAAATCCACAGCGCCGCAGCGGTCTCGGTATACCGCACCCGCAGAGCTCCGTGGCCATGACTTGGATTCTTGGGGGTCCCGCATTCGTACCCCCGGAGGCAGTGAGCGAAGGGACAGCATGCGCATTGTGTTCTGCGTGTGTCTGTTTATAATCTTCTCGCACAGAAGAAAAAAGAGTTTACACAGGAGAGAAAAGTGAGAACATGTTAATGCTTGTTTAAGAAAAGTGTATAAAGTGTGTAGTGAGGGGTTTTACGTGAAGCAGTATTACACGAATGCCAGACTAAATCAAGCACCGGTGGAAGACGTGCGTCGCTGTTTAGATGGGGATATTCCAAATGATAGCAATGACCATGTATACAGGAGTAACTCTGTCTGCTTAAGCATGTAAACGGGTTATTCCTAATGATTCAGAAACTGGAATATTGACCTTAACCCAAATATTAACGGCATGTAAACGTAGTCAGTGAAGCATGGTGGTGCAAGCATCATGATATGGGCATGTTTCTCCTACTGTGGTGTTGGGCCTATATATCGCATACCAGGTATCATGGATCACTTTGGATATGTCAAAACACTTGAAGAGGTCATGTTGCCTTATGCTGAAGAGGACATGCCCTTGAAATGGGTGTTTCAACAAGACAATGACCCCAAGCACACTAGTAAACAAGCAAAATCTTGGTTCCAAACCAACAAAATTAATGCCTCGCAGATGTGAAGAAATAAGTTTGAACATAATAGTTTTGAGTTTGTAGCGTCAACAGCAGATGCTACTATTATTGTGAACACCCCCTTTTCTATTTCTTTTTAATAATAGCCCAATTTCATAGCCTTTAGAGTGTGCATATCATGAATGCTTGGTCTTGTTGGATTTGTGAGAATCTACTGAATCTACTGGTACCTTGTTTCCCATGTAACAATAAGAAATATACTCAAAACCTGGATTAATCTTTTTATTCACATAGCACTACTATTATTCTGAACACTACTGTATGTGGCCCTGCGACAGACTGGCGTCCTGTGTGCCTTCGCGCCCTGTTACTGCTGGAATAGTCTTCATCGCCCCCCGGTGACCCTTAAATGGCAGCATGGTGGATTAGTGGTTAGCACTGTTGCCTTACAGCATGAAAAACATGGGTTCAATTCCCACCTGCAGCCTTTCTGTGTGGAGTTTGCATGTTCTCCCTGTGTTTGCGTGGGTTTCATCCAGGTGCTCCAGTTTCCTCCCACATTTAAAGACATGCAGGTTAGGTGAAATGGAAACTTTATAATTGTCCATGTCTCCCTTGCAAATGAGATCTCAATCTCAATGGGACTAACCCGCTTAAATAAAGGTATAAAAAAAAGTTAAAAAATAAAAATTGGAGTATACAAAAAGGATGGATTTATAGCTGCATAAAGATTAGGCATGTAGATACAGTAATCATTAATCACAACTTATTGGTATCATTTGGATTTTACTCTCTTTAGCTCCATAGCTAACATGTCTTCTGATGCTGGCCAAAGAACTGATAAGAAAAGGTTTTTTTTGTTGTTATTTGGTATTTTGAGTATAAAAATAAAACCACCCGTACTGTCATTCCACCCACCTCTACATACAAACACAGGTTGATCTGCACTCTGAGGGCCCAGCTCCCTGTAAATGGATTGCTGGGTCCATTGATTTTTTTTTTTTCTTTTCCCAGTGCCAGGCCTCGGCCAGTAAGCCTGTTTGATTTGGTTGGCTGTTATCCTGCAAAGCCAAAACCCCCCTCGCCACCTCCACCCCATCTTCCCCAGCACCCTCTACCAACCTTCCTTCCAGACGCCGCCAGCAGCAGCATCAGCACCAATCGATGCGCCGAGCTTTAGAGGAAACAAACTCAGCCACATGATAAGACGCCGCAGCGGTGGAGGAGCCTTGAGATTATAGACTCATTCTTTGGTTCCCGCTGGGGTTCTGCTGTGTGTTTGTGGGTGTACATGTGTATACGGTTCCCTTTATTCTACCTTGAGGTCAGCTTTGTGTTTGTGTATATTATGTTTTTTGTATGTGTTATTTTGGTGCATTCTTGTGGATATTTGGTTCGTTTTATGGCCTTTAGCTGCATGCGAGTCTTCTTGGCGTTTTGATGTTTGCGCATTAGTCGGCTCTTGTGCTTTTAAGGGAGGGGTGCAAGGTGTTGGCACACAGGCAGGTTCAATTGTCTGGAATACACGTGTGTGCGTGCGCTCAGCAGAGATATGATTTCTGCCCCTGTGAGCACGCTCATTCTTTAAATCTGTTGGGATCAATTCCAGTTCGCTGCGTTAATGTCAGTGGAGGATGGAAGGAAAAAGAAGACACAAATGGATTTGTGGCCCTGAATTCTCTCCTCCTCCACCGCTCTTTCTAATTTTCTCAATTATCTGCTGGGCTTTCACTTGTTTGCTTACTTTTCTTGTTTATAATGCATAATCCTTTATTTTTCTGCCTATTTCCCTCTGAATTTTAAAAGGACAGCATTTGAGCAGCAGAACAGACACGGGTTCTTAGTTTTCACTTTTGGCTCAACTGGATTTCAGTAACTTGGTTCAGTAAAGTTTAGTCCAGGTATGTGGAAGGTTCTGCAAACTGATGAGTTCTGTAGGAAGCTCAGTGACAAACTTCACAATCCAACTTGTGTTTATCTTTTCACATACCTCCTTTTATGTCAATAATATTAAAGCTTTCCCCGAATTTACTTCATATATCAAGGGTAACTATGTCAGTTGTGAAAAATTATGCCCCCCAAAAAAAGGTTCTGCCAAGTTCAGATATAATTTGCACCAGAATCTTAAGTGAGCAGCGGTATGGTGCCATATTCAGATTGAGGAGTGTGTCCGTCTGTTCGGTTCATTCATGCCTCACAGAGGAAGCAGGAATTTTGACATGGACTTCTGTGACATATGTTACATATGTTACAGATGTGTAAAACTTACCTGTCTATGCAACATGCCCACACAGTCTTGCCCCTTCTGTGAAGAAAGAGGGGCATAGCAAGCAGTAGTTTTTGTCTATTTAAAGTGACGGACACAGAAAATGGGTTAGCGGCCTGGTTAGTGGTTACTTTTAGGATGTCAGTTTGCCTGATACTTGTTTAATCGGCAGCACAGTGTAGCGGTATGTACAGACGTGTGTGACGAGCTGTTTTCAGGCCTATAATTGTAGCGCAATCATTTCTACATGTTGGTGTTTGGACAGTGGCAGTTTTTGTAATTTTGTCTTTGTGCACCACAGCTATTGAGTTGAAATGAAACCATCAAGATGTGCTTGTAGTGTAGACTTTTGGGTTTAATTCAAGAACAAGTAGTGAGTCCTATGTTGGCCCTCAGGTCCGAAGGTGCTGGTTCTTATCCTTGGATTCAGTAGCGTGACGCAAAAGTCTACAACTTGGAGGGGACTTCGGTCTCTCCTAGGTTACCTCCCCATCCAAGAGGCATTTGCCAGTTCATCTGTGACACTCATATTCAAGGAATGAGTGAAAATATGTGATCCAATAATTGTGTCATTATTTTAATTCAGTTCTTCTCTGCTAAATCGTCATATTTCCTGTTATTTATTGAAAAATGAAGAATGCTATAGGAGCAGACATGTTCCCTGATGTTCTGATGACATGACTGTGACTGGTGATGCAACACCAGTCACAGTGTCACGGTGGAGTGGAACATAGAGAGACTTTCATAAAAAGAAGATGTAAAATGGCAGCTACGGTTTGAAAGAAGATACATGGAAGGCTCAAGTATATATTCATTGTGTTTTTTCTTGGATGAAAATATGTCTTTGTTCCACTCTGTCATGAAGCTGTGCCACTGGTAATGATGCAACAGGCAAAATTGCACAATGCACAGTTTCTCCAATGACAGCCAGAGAAGCCTATGATTCTTTCACAATTGTCATGAGTCTTGTTGGCTTCCCTCGCTAGTCTTTCTCTTGCACAGTTTTTGAGAAATGCCTGCTCCAGACAGATTTACCATACACTACCATTCTCTTTGGATTTCTTAATGATCACCGTAAAATGAGGTTCTGTTCCCCGGTGGTAGTAACGGGGTAGTAAGAGCATGAACCGTCCATCCCAGCTAGCTTGTGTAGATAATAACACAAAAACATTAAGTGCTATCATCTTGTAACTTAGTTGATGGTGACTTTGATGCACCGTATCAATCCCAACAGCAACTCTGTTTTGTCAACTTAATGTCCTGTTAGTGTGAGTGCTCAAACCCCACCCCTGCTACATTTCTCCATGTAACGTGGGGTTGTGTCAGGAACGGCATCCGGCGTAAAACTTGTGCGAGTTCAACATCCAGATCCACCTCGGATTTGCTATGGCTACTCCAAATGCAAACAAGGGAGCAGCCAAAGGGTCTTACTAGCATGAGTGCTCCACCCCTCGTGTTAGTGTTGGTTAATAAGCAGAGTAAAGCTAACAACTTCTGACAGAAATATAGTAATACAGTAACATTCTTTTGGAGGGCAGTATGCATTTTCAGAGGCCCGACATCCATGCCCAGTCACCCAAAATGACAGATATTCGCCCAAGTTAGACAAGGGCGAATATCTGTCATTTTGGGTGACTGATTTTTAATAAAATCATCTGCAATATCCATATTGGGACCAACACACACTTCTTGCCTTTTCATCTTTTTCTCTGTGGACAGTTCTTGGGCTGCGCGCGATGATGTCATTTGTTTACGCACAGCGGGCGGGTATGCCGATACCCATTTCCTACTGTGGGTGGGTATGGCCAGGTAGCGTTGACATACAGTAGTGTTCAGAATAATAGTAGTGCTATGTGACTAAAATGATTAATCCACGTTTTGAGTATATTTCTTATTGTTACATGGGAAACAAGGTACCAGTAGATTCAGTAGATTCTCACAAATCCAACAAGCCCAAGCATTCATGATATGCACACTCTTAAGGCTATGAAATTGGGCTATTAGTAAAAAAAAAAGTAGAAAAGGGGGTGTTCACATTAATAGTAGTGTGGCATTCAGTCAGTGAGTTTGTCAATTTTGTGGAACAAACAGGTGTGAATCAGGTGTCCCCTATGTAAGGATGAAGCCAGCACCTGTTGAACATGCTTTTCTCTTTGAAAGCCTGAGGAAAATGGGACGTTCAAGACATTGTTCAGAAGAACAGCGTAGTTTGATTAAAAAGTTGATTGGAGAGGGGAAAACTTATACGCAGGTGCAAAAAATTATAGGCTGTTCATCTACAATGATCTCCAATGCTTTAAAATGGACAAAAAAACTGAGACGCGTGGAAGAAAACGGAAAACAACCATCAAAATGGATAGAAGAATAACCAGAATGGCAAAGGCTCTCCCATTGATCAGCTCCAGGATGATCAAAGACAGTCTGGAGTTACCTGTAAGTGCTGTGACAGTTAGAAGACGCCTATGTGAAGCTAATTTATTTGCAAGAATCCCCCGCAAAGTCCCTCTGTTAAATAAAAGGCGTGCAGAAGAGGTTACAATTTGCCAAAGAACACATCAACTGGCCTAAAGAAAAATGGAGGAATATTTTGTGGACTGATGAGAGTAAAATTGTTCTTTTTGGGTCCAAGGGCCACAGACAGTTTGTGACAGTTTGTGAGACGACCACAATGCATGTGGACCTGACTGGACATGGACCCGTTATAGTATTATCAGCCTTTGAGGATGTTTCACATGAAATTCCAACCTGTGAACGGTGGATTAAAAATAGATTGTTGACCCCTTCCTTTAATAACAGCATACCAGATGTTCTGTAAGAAGCAGCAGGCATACACAGGCGTCACTGCCGGGCGAGGACATCAATTCAGTCTGATTGTGCTTCTCTGCCAGTCTTTTCTGTGAGAGGCTGGCGCAGAAGACGGACATATTCCTATGGAAACAGCTCATTAATATGCATGTTTTCAGTTTGTGCATGCACAGACTTGAACGTTTCGCATCTTACCCATGGTGCCCAAGCTTTGGGAAACAATATTATTTGCTCAAGTAACTTCACAGCTTGGTAACACAAACTGTTCTTAGGTTTTTGAAAGCAATCTGACAATCTGATTTTCACCCGTGTCTTTGATTGCAAAGTTTTCTGGATGAAATGCCGACATATTGATTGCCATCTTGCTCTGTGCAGTTCTAACTTGTATTGTTTTTGAATGTGTTGCCAGGAGCGGAGCTGGAAACGGCTCTACCGTATGCACACATCACTAGAATTATCCATTAGCATTCCTAAATAAATATTTTAACTACCAGATTACTCAAGTTACTGCATCTTACAACAATCAATGATGTTTTAGTTTCTCATCCAGGAGCTCAGTTAAAAGTTTGCACTGGGATTTTATCACCCAGATGTGACGTTAACGTAGATTAATTCACACAGACAGCATTTTAAAACAGCATAAAAGCAAAAAGGTGGACTTTAAGAGTGCATATGCTCATATATTATTCCCTGTGGTTTTTTTAACCTGATTTTTTTTTTTTTTGGGGGGGGGGGGGGTGGTCTTTGTCAGGCAACTCTACATCTACTCACTGATTAAGTTTCCCTGGAGCTGCCTGTTAAGTAGGCCAAAAAACGTTTGGAAATTTCTGCGGTTGTACCTGAGGCAGCTGATGGATAATACAAAGTTAAAGTTCATTGTGATTAAAAATGATTAGCTTCTCTTCCCTTCATAATGAAATGCGCTTACATTAATCTCAGTATTTAGACTTTTATGAGAGTCCCCTATTTTGTGCCGTTGTCTGTCATTCTTTCATTTCTTGCATTTTTTTCTCTTTTCATCCATTGTGCAGTGCTGTCACATTATTTCTAAAGATTTATTTGTTTTTATCCTGCGTTATTGTGAAGCGCATTGCAGAAGTGCCCCTGCTGTGCAAAGAATGTGTTTAACATGACTGATTTGTTGGATGGATCTGTGCGCATCTACGTGGCACTATAAAATTTACAATTTAGATCTGTGCCATGCTTGGAGAAAGGCTGAGGTTTACTAAAAACATCACATCAGTGCAGAAAATTAACTTCAGTGTAGATGGATGTTTTCGGAGGGCAGTGCAATCACATCTTGTTATTGCAATTTCCAGCCACGTGAGAAAAGCATTCAGCGGCCGCACTTTGTTATTACGTCCGCCAAGGACGTAATAAAATCATCGCCGTTTATTTATTTATTTGTCTGTCTGTCTGTTAGCAGGATTCCGTCAAAACTAATGCACGGAATTTGGCAAAACTTTCTCCAGAGATAGATATTAGGCCATGGTAGACTCTATTAAATTTTAGAGGTGATCCGGATCTGGATTCTGATCAAGATTTCACTTTTTATAGGCTTTTAAGGATTACATCAAAACTACTTCAGAGATTCTCTCCAAATTTGCACCACAGATAGATATTAGGACATGGAAGACTCCACTGAATTTTCAAGGTGATCCGGATCTGGATTATGGATCAGGATTTCAATTTGTACACTTCACTTTGTCGGACTTTGAGGATTACATCAAAACTACTTAACAGATTTTCACCAAATTTTCACAACACATTGCTGTTAGGCCTTGGATGACTCCATTAAATTTTGGAGGTGATCTGGATCCGCATCCAGCTTCTGGATGAGGACTAGGGATTTATGTCAAAACTGCTTTGCGGATATGACATTACAATGTAAAACCAAGATCAGGAAGACACTGTTTTGTTTCAGCTTGTGAATTAAATATCAGATTGCAACATCTTGATCAGTCGGACCGTTCTGGATCAGTCTGCAATTATTGCATTGTGTTGTAGAATCCAGATCCAGGTAAAGTCCAGGTAATCATGTATCTTTTATTTTGAGTCCTCTTCAACCCTTTGTCAGACATCAGAAATCTCAGATTGCTCTTGTTGTGTGTGTGTGTGTGTGTGTGTGTGTGTGTGTGTGTGTGTGTGTGTGTGTGTGTGTGTGTGTGTGTGTGTGTGTGTGTGTGTGTGTGTGTGTGTGTGTGTGTGTGTGTGTGTGTGTGTGTGTGTGTGTTTTAGCTGAACGAGATGATCTGCGCCCCAGTTGAAGGAGATTTCTGGCAGGTCGACCACATCCGACCGGTGTACAGCGGAGGAGGACAGTGTTCCCTTGACAACCTGCAGACGCTGTGCACCGTCTGCCACAAATCGGTACGTGCACATTCCCATCCCCATCACTGCACTCATAATAACTGTAACACCAGCTTTTAAAGCCAAAAGGCCAGAAAAGGCCAAAGCAATTTGTCTAACATTTAAGGTGAACGCTGCAACAACCTCTCCTCCATTCCCACATAAAAAGAAACTCTCATCACTCATATTGAGCATCATATATGGCGGCGGCAAAGCGATACGTGGTCAAAGACATTGATCAAAAGTCAAACCTCCTTCACAAAGTTGTGTGTTGTCCATAATAAGATCACAGAATGTGGCTGTGTGTCATGTTGATATATGGTGTTGGTCACAAAAGGCTATAAATCTGTCTGAGGAAAATTTTCTTCTCAGACTTCTTCAGTCAATATTTCATAATCACAGACGAGCGTATCCTCAGAAACGGCTGATTTGTGAGCGGAGGCTTCCGGAATGTCCTTTACTTTCACACCAGCAATACTGGGCCCTCTGATTTTGAAAAGGAACACTTCATGCGCATTGACGTATATGAACCGGAGAACTGTGTGTTCTGATAAGGGGGGACCCTTCCACCACGCGTGCCTTCTTCGCCCAGACACTTTAATCTAGAGATGCTCAATATATTGATCTCATTTTTCTCTTCAGCGCTGACTGCAGATTTAACCTCTTACATCATGTTCCATTTTTCTTCACAGAGAACGGCTCAGCAAGCCAAAGAAAGGAGCCAAATGAAGAAAAGTGTCGCAGCCTCCAAGGTTGCTTCAGACATCACCAGATTTTTTATCAAGAAATAAAAACACCTTTAAAAAATATTCTCAAAGAGAAAACCGCAAAGGTCGGCACGTGCAGATGTTTTTCTTTTATTGTTGGTATTGTTTTTGGTTTTTTGAAAGGTTTGAATTTTTTTCTAATCAGACTTTTGGAATTTTGGGATTTCACGCTGCACATGTGGATGGAGACGCATCAGAAAGTTCACTTTCTTTAACAGATGGTGACATAAGATTTTATTCATGCTTCAGCTGAATCTTTCTACAACTCTGTGATTATATCAGCATCTTGTTGTAAGTCAGCTGGCTGACTCTGCTGCAGAAGCCTAAAACAGTGACGACTGTATCAGATGCAAAAATAAATTGTAAAATAAAAAAAATACCCCTCTCGTCCTCGAACCGTCATGAGTGCGGTAGGTTTGATTTATGACGGCCCCCTTTTTGCTCGAGGCTGAAATGGAGCAGGTTGTTTAGAGAGATGCTTGCTATTTTAAGATTTTTGCAAACTTGGTGAAAAGTAGCGGGTGAAAGATGAATTTGGGGCTTGGTGATTAAAAGTCACCGGTGGAAAACACAACCAAGCGTCCTCATTGGTGACGCCTTGTAAATCTTCCTGCTAATGTTTTACAAGATGGATGCATGCTTCCTACTGAAATAAAACCTGTTTTCATCTTATCTTCAGTTTCATGTTGTCCTCTGTGATAGATCTGCGACGGTTAACCACGGTTTGGACTGTAAATACACTGAGATGTCTGTTGTTCTGACAAGCTAGAAAATCATTTCATAGCCTGAAGTCAGGAGCGTTATTGTCCATGTCCACGCTTCTACCTCCTCTTCAGCTGTGCTTGATGATCTGAATAGCGCTAAAGTCAGTCAGGAGGGCTATGTTTAGAGAGATGGAGAGCAGAGTTACTATGGAAACAAGGCTTCAGGTTCAGCAATGTCGGGAATATTGAATCTGTTCTTGTGAGAGTTATACACCGGGCCAGACAGACATCAGAAAGTCCAATCAATACCAGCAAGCTCCTGTGAAAATGAGGCCGTCACATTCCTCTGCAGCACTTCCCCTCTCTGCGCTGAGACTTCTGCTCCAGCTTGACGTGGCGAATGTCATCGTGTTACGATTTGTCTGTCCGTCTGTCAACTGCGTCAAACCCCAAACTCAGCAAATTCGAGCGCAGATAGAAAGTTTGAAATATTTCAGCAGGCCCCAACTTCTCTCAGCCTATCGCAGCACCGTGTTAAAGCCACATCTTCAAACTTTCGGGAGCTGGTGTGGGTGCACGCGTGGGTGTATGTGTATTTCCCCTACGGCTGCTCCAGGTCTCCACTTAATAAGACCGTTGTTCCTCTCCTGTCCAAACCGACAAGCTTTGTGAGTAATGAACATCTCCCAGGCAGCCTTCCAACAGCTGCAGGTTTCAGTGTCAGTCCCTGTCAGCAGCCAATGACTCTGATCTGCTGTTTTATTGCACCCGAAAGGTGCTCATGTGCAGGAGAGCAAGAGGAAGGAAAGTATGCAGATAGGGAGAAAGTGTCGTGCATGCAGCTACGCGTGTCTGTGCGTTAGGTACAGTGTGTGTGTGTGTGTGTGTGTGTGTGTGTGTGTGTGTGTGTGTGTGTGTGTGTGTGTGTGTGTGTGTGTGTGTGTGTGTGTGTGTGTGTGTGCGTGTTTGAATGAGGCAAGGAAGTGATGTGTGTCTGTGTTTGTCAGATGGAGCCATAATGAGCCGGCACCCAGATGAAGATGTCTCACGTTCATCCCAGAGGGTCTGCTGAGTAAAGAGCAGCGCTGCAGCCGCGTGACACTGTTTGCTTGGACAAGCAGTCAGCCCAGAGGAAAAGCATTTCCACCACAGGTGATGACGGTAATAAAGACGGACTCAAACACGAGGGGCCGACTGCAGTGGTTCGCATGTTTGCTCTTGATCCCTCCCTCCCCGTTTTCTTTTGTCAACATTGGAGCAGCATCCGGCTCGGGATAGCGGCGTTAAAGACAATCATTGGCTTTGCTGTAGTGCCACCGGTGCAGAGACGTTTCAGGATATCACAAAACTACGCTGGCTGGGAAGTAATTGATTGATTGATTTTGAAATGTGCTTTAAAAACAAACGCAATACCTTTAACAGTGCATGTGAAATTCCGAGGATAACACAAAAAAGTCCAAGACTTATTTACATTGTGGTCCTCGAATAAAAACAAATAGAACAAACATAAGAAGAATAATGCCAAACAGAAAAACAAGTATAAACCAAATTTACAAACTGAGGAAACAAAATTTCAAACTCACTAAGCAAATTTACAAGTTGACAAACACATTTAGTTCAAAAGTAAAAGCAAATTTGCATTAAAACATTTTTTACTGATTCAAACAAGAGATGGTCATGTTCTCAAATTTAACAAGTGAGATATCCAAAACGAGAAAGTGCTGAGCGAGCACATACCCCTCCCAACTAGGCACGTGAATCGCATCACTGACAAAGATTTGATACGCATCTCGATACACTACCAGCGATACATGACGATACGATACGATACGATACAATTCACCCCGTTCTCGATTCAATGCAATTTGATATGTATTTGATGGCGATTCAGTTTCTCACAATGTCATATGATGCGATTCAACATTATGCAAAGAAATTATACCAAAAATTTAAATACAAAATAAGATGCTGTAATTCAGTATTCTTCTTCTTCTGATGCTACTAGAGGCAGAGGATTTGTTTTACTCCTTATAAGCAGCAAATTTACCAGATTCAACATTAAGGGCCCCTTCACACATAACATGATTTAAGCTGACGCACACGAAGGAGGAATTACATGCCATTTGTGAAAAGTCAGAGCTGCCTCCACGCCTCATACACATGTCGCTATAACTATTCGCGCACACTGAAAGACAGAGTGTGCCCTGTGAGAGCCCATTCAATCCCTCTCGCGGCAGGTGTCAGCCAAATTCCAGGTGACATACACAAACATCTAACACCGCTTGCTTGGCACTTAGAAAATGTGTGGCCATTCGTGCAGTCAGCACGAAAACAGTCAGCAGACCATCACTTTCGAGCTGGATGTGAAATTTGTCTAAGTGCCCCCACGAGTGTGGCGTTGCAAAAAGCAACACACGTGGTGCATGTGTCTTGCACGTGTGTCGAGCCCCCGTTCCCCCCACCCCGAAGCACATGTGGCGTATGTGTGTTTCGCACCTCCACCCTTACACATGTGGCATGCGGGGGAGGGGCACACTTGCATAAAATGCTTATATGTATGTACAGACATGAACACATGCGGGGTGGACAGCCATATCTGAATGCACACAGCACGGGGAGGCGCCTCCCAGCTGCTGACCAGAGACACAAATGATAGCTCAGTGCACACGATGTGTCACATTACAAACACAGAGACCACAGCCAGGACAGGTATATTAATAAGTACTACACTACCTACATACACAAATATATAACAAATAACTAAAAAAACTAATGATCACATAACAGAGAGTGACACGTTGGTGTGTGCGCTGAACTGACAGGGGGCATGTCTGCTGACAGCAGCAGTTGTTGAGATACCTGGTTCTGGACGTCCCAGCTGGGGAACACATACCGTGTTTTGACGGACATGAACTTACAACTGTACACTGTGACGCACATATGTGTGCTTGCTGTCCTCACATGGACATACATAAAAGCATTATTGCTGTTGCAATGGGCTGCAGCGAGCAAGCACATGGTGCGCACATTGACAGGCTGCCCAGGTAAAACAGACCATCAGATCATAACACACAGCGGGTGATCTGAATGTCATGTCACCCATGTGAGCTCTGTTCCACATGATGCGGTGTCTGTCTTGCGCCGCGCCATCCACAGCACATGTTTGTTGGGCCGGACACGTGTGTTGGGCCAGACACGCCGGGCCAGCAGATGTGGGCATGATAAGAATTCATTGCTTCATTCATGTCATTTCATGGTTGTACGTCTGTGACCATGGGTCATCTACAGAGGAACAAACGGTTCATACTTGTATTGTTTGCGCGATAAAAGGGATTCAATGAAATGCTGAGTTTTTTATGGTTTTATTTTTTTAAATACGTTTATCTCCTTGTTGATTTCAGGCATTTTCTGTACCTTTTATAGGACAGCAATGGTAGCGCTGTGGTAAAGTTTCTGGCTGGCAATCAGAGCTTTTGTAAATTGCAGGTTTGAATCCGATGGGTGGCATGTAATTTTTTTTTCCACAGCAGCTGTGCGATGTGGTTCCACATGCTCCAGCTGCTCGCACTGTGTTCCCGCTGCAACAGTTTCGTGCATGCACAGAAGCGTGCACAAAACCGTCGCAGCGGGATTGTTCACACCTGCCCGACTGTCTTTCCCGATGTCGGCTCGATGATTTCGTGCGGGCTGTTTCGCTGTGATTCACTCTGATTCCTACTTATTTGTGCTTAAGGGGCCCTTAAGAACAGGAATCGGTTCTCTCTTATGTGAAACCTGCTTCATCACACTGTCGGAACTTAAGCACACAGTAAATTTTGGCAGAGTAAAATTTACTCTGCTGGGATTACATTTGGTCCCAGTCTAAATAGAGCTAATTATACTCTATCACTGTGTAAAATAAACTCTTATTGGAGTAGAAACACTTGATTTGACAAGATGGTAGAGCTGATTTCACTCTATAACAGAGTGTATTTTACTCTATTTAGACTGGGACCAAATGTTATCCCGGCAGAGTAAATTTTACTCACCAAAATTTACTGTGCAGTAAACAGTAAGACAACATCACTCTCAAAATTTCCGGTATATTTGTATTGTCAACTGTGTTGGTAGCATGGCCCAAGCAGAGAGTCACCCCTTTGAGTCTGGTCTGCTTGAGGTTTCTTCCTCAAATCCTCAGAGGGAGTTTTTCTTACCACTGTCGCCTGTGTGCTTTCTCTAGGGGTTGGTAAGGTTAGACCTTACTTGTGTAAAGCGCCTTGAGGCAACTTTGTTGTCATTTGACGTGATCTAAATGAAATAAATTGAATTGAAATCACACACTCTCATGAGCGCCACAAGCTTAGCTTATGGCAGGCTAAAAGTGGACGCTCTCATTATGGCCAAACAACTGTCCAGTTTCTGGGTATTCTGTGTTAGTATGCGCCTGCGGCCGACATGCTTGATGAATTCCTGCACAAAAAGTAGTTCCCAGATAATTGTGATATATTCCTGTGAGATAATGAGTATATCTCATCTAAATCAATTCTAAAATTTACCAGTAATAAAATTATATTTGAGAACTGAAGTTTTAAGAGTGGCCATAATAAATATTTAAGAAACTTAAAGTTTATGAGCAACTTCACTTGTTATTGCTCAAGCAGACTGTAAACATTGACACAATGACATTTGATGAGGTAGAGTTCAGAAAGATAAGATTGGAATGGTTTGATTAACATTTACAGTTGGCGATGAAAGACTGGGGTGTTAACTTGGTGTTAAAGTCAGAACTAGAAGCTGCACTGAAAGAGATCTATCTGGGAAGAGACACGTTCTGCATGTTGTCGCTCCAACAAGAGTGGCACGCTGAGCAGTGTGGCAAAAGTAGTCCGGCAAGCTCAATCTGTGGGCGCGAGCTATCCCACAATGCCAAAATAGCAGAGATGTCAGTCCAATGAGAGCAGCACTCTGAGCAGGGTGTTGAAATCAATGAGTGACTTAAAGTGAGTCACTCATTGACAGAGTACCGCCTTGGCAAAAGTAATTTGAGATACTTTTCTCACCAGAGTTTTGCTGGAGCTCGGTTTACAATCTGAGGAATATCTGAGTGGAGTAGCAGCGGCCGTATGGTTTAGCAGTACGGCATTCTTTACAAATGACCTGCATCTTGTGAAATAACCCATCTTTTTTAAAACAGCCAAAGTATCTCCAAATGCCTGATTTAAATGTTTTAGATGCATCAAAAATCTCCACCCGCTCGTGGACCTCCCTTTTGTTGTGGTAGAAATGTGCTTTTTGGCTTCCGCCTGTGTTCAAGACAAAACGTGAAGCAGGGATGGTGCATTCAGTGTGCCTCAAAAAAAAAAAAAATGCTGCAAGCATGCAGCGAGCGATGCGATCACGATTTCACGATTGAATCGATGCACACTGAAAGAATCGATGCACTCACATCGCGCACATTTGTATCTAGATACCAATTCATATCTATTAATCTCCACATGTCTATTGCCAACACTTTACACTTACACCAGTCAGCCATAACATTGTGACCACCTGCCTAATATTGTGTAGGTCCTCCTTTTTCCAACAAAATAGCCCTGATCCATCAAGACATGGGCTCCACTGGACCTCTGAAGGTACGCTGGGTATCTGACAGGTGTTAGCAGTAGATCCATCTGTTTGATGAGACCACACAGTCCAACCTTCGCTCCCCATGTGAACCACTGAATGCTGGCTGCCCATAACCATGTCGCCGATTCACTGGTTTTCCTTCCTTGGACCACTTTTTGGTAGTTACTGGCTACTACAGACCAGGAACATCCCATGAGACCTGCAGTTTAGTAAGCACTCTGACCTAGTCATCTAGCCATCACAGTTTGATCCTTGTCCGAGTTACGCAAATCTTTATGCATCTGCAGTTTTTCTGCTTCCAACACACCAATTTTGAGGACAAAAGGTTAACTGGCTGCTTGACCTTTCCCACCCACTGACAGGCAGTGGACTGTGGAAATTTACATGTTCTCTTCAGGCAGTCATCTTTATAAATCTCATTGGAACAGCACCAAACAAAAGTTCCAGCATCATCACCTTGCCCAATGCAGATTCGAGATTCATCACTGAATATGACTTTCATCCAGTCATCCACAGTCCACAATTGCTTTTCCTTAGCCCATTGTAACCTTGTTTTTTTCTGTTTAGGTGTTAATGATGCCTTTCGTTTAGCTTTTCTGTATGTAAATCCCACTTCCTTTAGGCGGTTGTTACAGTTCGGTCACAGACGTTGACTCCAGTTTCCTCCCATTCGTTCCTCATTTGTTTTGTTGTACATTTTTCGATTTTTGAGACATATTGCTTTAAGTTTTCTGTCTTGACGCTTTGATGTCTTCCTTGGTCTACCAGTATGTTTGCCTTTAACAACCTTCCCATGTTGTTTGTATTTGGTCCAGAGTTTAGACACAGCTGACTGTGAACAACCAACATCTTTTGCAACATTGCGTGATGATTTACCCTCTTTTAAGAGTTTGATAATCCTCTCCTTTGTTTCAATTGACATCTCTCGTGTTGGAGCCATGATTCATGTCAGTCCACTTGGTGCAACAGCTCTCCAAGGTGTGTTCACTCCTTTTTAGATGCAGACTAACGAGCAGATCTGATATGATGCAGGTGTTAGTTTTGGTGATGAAAATTTACAGGGTGATTCCATAATTTTTTCCTCAGAATTGAGTGATTACATATTTTTTTCCTCTGCTTGGTCTAAAAAAGTAACCGTTACTGACTGCCACAATCTTTTTTTCTTGATTTCTTATAGTGTTTCTTAAAGCCAGAAAGGTGCCATTTGAAATGACTTTAGTTTTGTGTCATGTCTGTGATCTGCTTTTTTTCTACAAAATTAAACAACTGAATGAACATCCTCCGAGGCCGGTGATTCCATAATTTTTGCCAGGGGTTGTATATTCACGAGAGTTTTAGGCACAATATACAAAGAGTTTAATGCTGCTGTCTGTGTGTAGCCTGATCAGAGCGTTTCAAATGCATTTCTCCTGTCGTGACTGTACCGAGATTACCCATAATGCACCTGGACACAGCATGTCCACGCTAAAACCTTCACAAATAGTGCTATACGTTAAAACTAAAACATATAACTGATGTTTTTACTTATAAAACTTCAGAAGTGACGTTAATTTAAATAACATGTCCAAAATTAGTTTGGTTAAAATTTTAACCGTAAGTTAAAACTGTATGCCTCTGGATGACTTGGGTGATATTGCCGGTGAGTTAGTATGGTGACAAGAGCAATTATCTTGTGACCAGCTTTTCTCTCACTGCAGAGGACAGAGCAATTTCTCCTGAAACCAGCTCTCCTCTGTTTACAGAGAATAGAGCTGTTTATCTGCTACAAAACATTCAACAGGTAGGTACTCAAATCTTTGATATTGAACTTCATAAATGTTGTTCACTGTTAAGCTTTATTCACTACACCTGCAAAAACATGTTAGCGATCTAAAAATTATCGGACCAAAACATATCGGAAGATAATTGGTCCGATGATGGTTTTCAAAGTTATCTGAAAAGCTAACCCAATAATGAAAACATTAGCTTCTATAATTAGCAGTTAGTAGATTAGTAGAACTGTGCCCACCACTGCTGACAGGTGCCACTGTAACGAGATAATCAAAGTTATTCACTTAACCTCTCAGTGGTCTCGATGTTATCGCTGATCCGTTTATCTCTGTAGCTGTTAGAGATAAATGTTAGCAGGATTATCCAAAATTACTAAACTGATACACAGATCTTTATTTAAAAAAGAGCCAGGTATGCATTATCCATAAACAATCCATCTGTCTGCATTATCATATAATATGTAAATTGATAATACCTGCATTATCTTTATTATCTATCTGTCTGCATTATTATGTATGTCCTATGTAGACAGCTAATATTTGAATTAGAATTTTTTATTTTAATTTTTATTTGGCACACACACAAAAACTTTAAGAAATCTCTCACAAAACCAAAAGCAAACAAAACCTCAAACAATTTAAAAAAAAAAAATCCCGGTTGTTGAAGCAAAGGCTTATAAACATCCACCCCTATCACGAACTGCCATATACACATATGCACTCGTAACAGCAACTACAAAAAAAGAAAAGTACAAGAAGATGAGCAAAAAGTGTTATAATCAGTACACCAAAACATCCGAACATAGCAGAACAATCAGCAGTATGACGCACAGATTAGACAAAAGAACAGAAACAAAAACAATTTACCTCATTTATCATACTATAATAAGCAATTTTGTTATTTTTATAAGATCTTTTCAGGCCAGCCAAAGTACCAGATAATTTAATATCTACACATTAGCTGTTATTTATCTGTATGCATTATCATATGTAGTTTGCTAATATGTGTATTATCTACAGGTATCTGCATTATATAGGTCATGTAGGGTGTTAATATTTATGCATCATCTACGTACACCTGTTTTTTTGTTTTTTTTTTCCTTCAAAAAAGGGTGCATTATCTCTTCAGAAATTCAATATACAACCCCTGGCAAAAATTATGGAATCACCGGCCTCGGAGGATGTTCATTCAGTTGTTTAATTTTCTAGAAAAAAAGCAGATCACAGACATGACACAAAACTAAAGTCATTTCAAATGGCAACTTTCTGGCTTTAAGAAACACTATAAGAAATCAGGAAAAAAAAAATTGTGGCAGTCAGTAACGGTTACTTTTTTAGACCAAGAAGAGGGAAAAAAATATGGAATCACTCAATTCTGAAGAAAAAATTATGGACTCATGAAAAACAAAAGAACGCTCTTGCACCACCTCTGGCTTTTATAACAGCTTGCAGTCTCTGAGGCATGGACTTAATGAGTGACAAACAGTACTCTTCAACAATCTGGCTCCAACTTTCTCTGATTACTGTTGCCAGATCAGCTTTGCAGGTTGGAGCCTTGTCATGGACCATTTTCTTCAACTTCCACCAAAGATTTTCAATTGGATTAAGATCCGGACTATTTGCAGGCCATGACATTGACCCTATGTGTCTTTTTGCAAGGAATGTTTTCACAATTTTTGCTCTATGGCAAGATGCATTATCATCTTGAAAAATGATTTCATCATCCCCAAACATCCTTTCAATTGATGGGATAAGAAAAGTGCCCAAAATATCAACGTAAACTTGTGCATTTATTGATGATGTAATGACAGCCATCTCCCCAGTGCCTTTACCTGACATGCAGCCCCATATCATCAATGACTGTGGAAATTTACATGTTCTCTTCAGGCAGTCATCTTTATAAATCTCATTGGAACGGCACCAAACAAAAGTTCCAGCATCATCACCTTGCCCAATGCAGATTCGAGATTCATCACTGAATATGACTTTCATCCAGTTATCCACAGTCCACAATTGCTTTTCCTTAGCCCATTGTAACCTTGTTTTTTCTATTTAGGTGTTAATGATGGCTTTCGTTTAGCTTTTCTGTATGTAAATCCCATTTCCTTTAGGCGGTTTCTTACAGTTCGGTCACAGACGTAGACTCCAGTTTCCTCCCATCTGTTCCTCATTTGTTCTGTTGTACATTTTCGATTTTTCAAATCAAATCAATTTTATTTATGTAGCGCCAAATCACAACAAACAGTTGCCCCAAGGCCACAAGCCATACAATAATTACGGAAAAACCCCAACGGTCAAAACGACCCCCTGTGAGCAAGCACTTCGCGACAGTGGGAAGGAAAAACTCCCTTTTAACAGGAAGAAACCTCCAGCAGAACCAGGCTCAGGGAGGGGCAGTCTTCTGCTGGGACTGGTTGGGGTTGAGGGAGAGAACCAGGAAAAAGACATGCTGTGGAGGGGAGCAGAGATCAATCACTAATGATTAAATGCAGAGTGGTGCATACAGAGCAAAAAGAGAAAGAAACACTCAGTGCTTCATGGGAACCCCCCAGCAGTCTAAGTCTATAGCAGCATAACTAAGGGATGGTTCAGGGTCGCCTGATCCAGCCCTAACTATATGCTTTAGCAAAAAGGAAAGTTTTAAGCCTAATCTTAAAAGTAGAGAGGGTGTCTGTCTCCCTGATCCGAATTGGGAGCTGGTTCCAGAGGAGAGGAGCCTGAAAGCTGAAGGCTCTGCCTCCCATTCTACTCTTACAAAGCCTAGGAACTACAAGTAAGCCTGCAGTCTGAGAGCGAAGCACTCTATTGGGGTGATGTGGTACTATGTCCCTAAGATAAGATGGGACCTGATTATTCAAAACCTTATAAGTAAGAAGAAGAATTTTAAATTCTATTCTAGAATTAACAGGAAGCCAATGACGAGAGGCCAATATGGGTGAGATATGCTCTCTCCTTCTAGTCCCTGTCAGTACTCTAGCTGCAGCATTTTGAATTAACTGAAGGCTTTTCAGGGAACTTTTAGGACAACCTGATAATAATGAATTACAATAGTCCAGCCTAGAGGAAATAAATGCATGAATTAGTTTTTCAGCATCACTCTGAGACAAGACCTTTCTAATTTTAGAGATATTGCGCAAATGCAAAAAAGCAGTCCTACATATTTGTTTAATATGCGCATTGACTGACATGTCCTGATCAAAAATGACTCCAAGATTTCTCACAGTATTACTAGAGGTCAGGGTAATGCCATCCAGAGTAAGGATCTGGTTAGACACCATGTTTCTAAGATTTGTGGGGCCAAGTACAATAACTTCAGTTTTATCTGAGTTTAAAAGCAGGAAATTAGAGGTCATCCATGTCTTTATGTCTGTAAGCCAATCCTGCAGTTTAGCTAATTGGTGTGTGTCCTCTGGCTTCATGGTTAGATAAAGCTGTGCTTGGTCTAAAAAGTAACCGTTACTGACTGCCACAATTTTTTTCTTGATTTCTTATAGTGTTTCTTAAAGCCAGAAAGTTGCCATTTGAAATGACTTTAGTTTTGTGTCACGTCTATGATCTGCTTTTTTCTACAAAATTAAACAACTGAATGAACATCCTCCGAGGCCGGTGATTCCATAATTTTTGCCAGGGGTTGTAGTATTGAAAATGCCCTGTTTTGCAATTTTGAAGAAAGTGGGGAAAAAAAAATCCTGTGTCCATCCCAAAAGTTCTTCCTTGGCCCACACCCAACCCTTTCAGCAAGTCTCAAGAAAATCGATTTAGTAGTTTTTGTGTAGTCTTGCTAACAGTCAAACGGCACCAAAACCCTCACCTCCTTGGCTGAGGTAATCCATTTGGAGTCACAATGAAAGGACAGAAACTTCTGCCTTTATAGAAAAAATAGAACGTGAAGCAACATTTTTGCAAAAAGTCAGCAGCCTGTCAGATCTGGACTTTACTTCAGGTTTGAATTAAACTGCCTTTTCTGATCACTTATGAGGTGCAGTTTTATTCAGCATGTTTTTCAGTTAATGACAAAATTCAAGTTATTCAGTGACTCAAAAACACCTGGATAGGTGTTGTGTGGGCCGCTGAAGAGGAGGTACTGCTGGCCCACCACCACCAGAGGGCACCCTGCCTGGAGTGCGGGCTCCAGGCACCAGAGGGCGCTGCCGCCTCACAGGAGCAACCGGGGTGACAGCTGACACTCATCACCTGTGACAGCTGTCACCACTCATCTGATCTGCATCGGTATATCAGCAAGACGTCATCTCCACCTCTTTGCCGAGATATCGTTCTACCTGAAAGGTAATATCCTCAGCCTGACTGCTTGATAGAAAGCCCTTTTTGTGATTTTTGTGAGTGATAACAGACTTTTTCTCCAACGAGAGGTGGAGGTAGCTTCCCTGCCGTGCAGATTGCTGGGTGCAGACGCACCCACGTTTAATTGTGTTTTTGTTCCTCGCCAGCAGTACCAGGTCCGACACGCGGAGGCAGTGGCCACCTGGGAGTTCGGGACTTGGCGGCTCCAGTATTCCCGGGGTCTGGTGGCGGAGGAAATCGTGTGGTTCCGGTTCTGCTTTGGACAGGCGTCTCCTATCTTCGAGCCTGCCCACACGACACCTTGTAATTTGACCTCTGATCTATTGTGTAATCTGTTGTGTTTGTTGTGCACGTTCGCAACAGTAAAGTGTTGTTATTTGACCTATTCCATTGTCCGTTCATTTGCGCCCCCTGTTGTGGGTCCGTGTACTTACACTTTCCCAACAGGATATCTCGGCCAACGTCATGGATCCCGAGGGGCGTCAACCGGCTGTTGAACGGCCAATGGAAGAACAGGGTGCACAGGCGCCCGCAGGAGGAATGATCGGTGAGTTGCAGCGGATCCTCACCATTTTCACGGCTCGGTTGGATTTAATGACCGAGCAGAACGTCCTCCTTAACCGCAGGGTGGAGGCTCTCGCCGTGCAGGTGGAGGCGCGCCCTCAGGGCGCTGCTGCGGCTCTCCCTCCTGTTGACCCTGTGCGTAACAGTAACGTTCCACTGGTCGTTCAACGACCCCTCCCACCTTCCCCTGAAGCATACATAAGCCCTCCAGAGCCGTATGGAGGTTGTGTGGAGACGTGCGCGGACTTCCTTATGCAGTGTTCGCTCGTCTTCGCACAACGTCCCGTCATGTACGTGACTGATTCTAGCAAGATAGCTTATGTAATTAATCTGCTTCGCGGCAAGGCACGCGCTTGGGCTACAGCGCTTTGGGAGCAAAATTCACGGCTCCTTCTGACATATGATGGGTTTGTGAGGGAGTTCAGAACAGTGTTCGATCAC